>NW_009196579.1:10631-27869 GCF_000690835.1 Fulmarus glacialis | reverse complement strand
ATTATTTTATAATAAAAATAAAACCAAGCAGAATCTGAATTCCCTAAAGGTGAGACAACAACAGAAACTTCTAAATTAAAATTCAAAATGGGGTTTCAGACTCAGAAAAGCAACTCAATTTCTTTTCAAAGGAAGATCTGTATTTACTATTGCAAGCAGAATGCAGGCCTTTGTATTTAATAAAAATGAAGGAATTTTTCCAGATGTTTGAAGGACTAGAGGGGACTGCTCTATCATTCTCTGAATGTACTGAAAACATGCCACACAAGCTTAAAAAAATGAAAAACAGCAGCTAAGAAAATGCAGCCTGCTGGTCCTATATCAAATTGCTTCTCCTTCCTCCCCATGACTTCCACATAAGCAGCCAACTCATCTGGAATAACCCCATTATCTCAAGGAAGCTACCCTTGCTTTTGGCAAGAATGTAAGTAAACAGCGTAATTGTGCAGAAGTGGTATTTAGGGATACCCTCTAGTATCTGGGCAAGAAGTGCTACCGCACACTTGGCCATGTTGGTTATCTTTTCTTTTCATACCTGTAAGTGTTGTTTGGGAAGGTGGAGTAGAATTGAAAGCTATGCCCTCTTGAGGCTCTCAACAGTTCGTGATTCTCACTGGTCAGGAGCAAGTTATATCCAACAATCAATCCATTCGGAAAAAGTGGTGGAGACCAACTAACTTCAACAGTGTTTGGACTTGAACTCTGAATATCTTTAATGACAGGAGCTGTCGCAGGAGCTGCAAGAGACAGAAATTACTGACTCTGGGATGTCATTTAAGACATTAATGTTTTTTTCTTTTTTTAGGTACATTTTTAGGTTCCATACCTGTTAATTCATTTATACTAATAAATATTACTAGGGACAGCATAAAATTTTAGCAACAGTTAACTTTTTTTAGTGTCCAGGAAAATGTGTGTGTATTTCAGTCAAAAAGTTAACATGCATAATTAGGCACAATAGTATCCTATGTGCCCTCACGATTTTGACCATGTACTTTTCTGTGCACATTTTTAAAACTAAAAGCAGGAAGCAGCCCTAAATCTTCTAGTTCAAACAAAAGCAGCCTGTAGTATTTTAGTTTGGTCTTCTGCAGCTACCCAACAGACAACATACACATCATTCTGAAGATTAAGCACCCATGTTTTCTGTGAAAGAAATGACAAGGAAACCTAAATGTTTCTGAAAGATGCAATTAATAGTGCAATTCATTACCTCCAAAAGCATGTGTCCGGTAACTGGGACTAGATGGAGAATGGAGCTGCAGCTGAGATGTAATGATCCAAACTACTCGAAACACGTATTCTGTGAAGGCTTGAAGTTCTTTAACTGTATATGATGTTTCAGATACTACCTAGATTAATGCACAGACACAACCGGTTTTTTTCTTTCTCCATCTGCAGCTACTATGTAGGGTGTTATCAGGGCAAAAGAGGTCTCATACAACAACATACATATTTCAGGATACAAAAGTGCAGCATCCTAAGTTTAAATAAGAGGAAATTCTGGGAGTTATTTTCAGCATAGACTTTGATCTTCCACCCTTTCAGAACTTTTTCTCTTCTCTTTTCTTCAGAACACGCTACCAAATTTAAACAATAAGCGGATGGATGGAAGAATGGATGCAATATAACAGTAAATTTGAAGAATAAGGTAAAAAACCTAAAATAATAACATATTACTGGCAATGTATTTTAAACCATTGATACGTATACTACAGGTTTAAGATCCAAAGGCTCCTAGTTACCCTAAAATATTTACGGTCTGAAGTCATTGTTCCCCATTATTTCACTAAAGATTAATTCAGAAGAACTTCCTGCTTAGCAAATTATCTTTACCTTTGATTTGTGGCACCAACTTGCCATGCTCTGTAAATTGGTCCAATAGAAATGATGGCAAGATAACAAGTGTATAGTTGACGCAAAAGAACATAATATGAGAATAACCGTACTGAGTCAGAACAAAGATCTATCTAGCCAAGTATTGTGTCTTTGACAAGAATCAAAAAAATTTCTCTAGGGAAAGGTATATAAAAAAAGAAAGCCTACAGTGGTATTTCTCCCGAATACTCTCAGTCTTGGCATTTTATAAGCATGGCTCAACATGAAACAATGGCAATGCTTGCATTTAGTAGAACTCAATTTTTTCTTCCATTAATTTGTCCAGTCACGTTTCAAACCCCATTTAATAATTTTAGAAATTTAAATATTTAGGAGTTTAAATTTAGTAATTTAACACCCACATGTGCCAGGAAGCAGCTGAACATTTTAACTACACATTCTGTGAGGAAATACCTTCATTTGCTAGTTTTGAACCTGCTACCTGCTAGTTTCGAACCTGCTACCTGCTAGTTTCCATCAAGGTCCCTCGTTCCTATGTTGTAGGAAACAGGGAATAATCATCCACTTCTCAGCTTCTCCATGCTACTCATGATTTTGCAAACTTCTTTCGTGTGCCTAACTTATTATCCAATATTTTTCTAAAATAAAATGAAGAGCAGAGAAGAACCTATTTCCCTGCAAAGTAAAAGGAAGTGTCCTTCTTTACCTCTGTGTACCTCCAGTCTCCAGGGAGCTGATTGAACTTCCACTGGATAATATATTTCACCCCAGAGATGTTAGCTGGCTTCCACCCTAATGTGACACTGTGGCTTCCAATAGTAGATGCAAATGGTGCTCTAGGCTTGCTCAAGTAGTCTGAGGGGAAAATACAATACAACAGTAAGAAAAAACCTTTCATGGCAATCTCTGGGTCTTAAGGGTAAAAGCCTATTACCCCCCACACCTGAAAGCTGTGAAGCCAATAAAAATACATATATTGAAATAATATATTGAAAATGTTGCTGAATAAATCACATGACATTTTAAAGACAGTTTGATAAGTAAGCCTGAACTGGGCCAAGCTCAATGTGAGCAAATGTGACTACAACTCTGCGCTTGTGTAAATGCACTTTTAGTTACAGATACTTAGTAAAATTTTGCTGAATAGAAACCTAGAGAAGGTATTGGAGACTTCTGAAGAGATTTTCAAGGGGCCTGTTTCAACAGCACTGTATTGTCCCAATTGTTCCCACATAAGTTGCAGGAGCTTTTGGCAATGATTTCAAGATAACAGACAGGTCAAGGATGGGTGCTCAACAAAGTATCACCTTAAACAGTTGAGATTGGATTCAAAAAGTCTCATGTCCATGAAAGGGAAGGAAAAAAATTTTACTATAAGATAGAGTTAACTTCATTGTATTTGTCAAAAGAAAAAAGAAGAGTGGTAATTTTCTGATGAATCAAAACACTCAAGACATTCCTATTTTTTTAAAGAAATCCAGAGAATAGAATAAGACTATAATCTTAAAACTGAATTTATCAGACTGTGAATTGGTCACAGGTCTCTATTCAGACTTACTCTGTACTTCAACTCCATATGCATCCTCTGCACGACTACAGCCAAACTTACAGGAGACTGTCTGTGTAGGGTACAGAGCTCACTGGTTAGTTTTGTGTAAAGGAAAACTTCCTCCTAGAATTATGCAGATACATTTTAAATACATACAAATCCTGTGAACATTTTGAATACACACAAACCCTGTGGAAATCACTACATTTGTTCTAAAAAATAGAAGTACCACAAACTCACTCCGAAGAGCTTCCTAAGAGCCTTTCCATCAATTTACTGGGCACTGAATTAGGGTTTTCCTCCTTACACACTGTTCCTTTGTGGAAATCACAAATATG
Organism: Fulmarus glacialis; assembly: GCF_000690835.1. Lineage (NCBI taxonomy): Eukaryota > Metazoa > Chordata > Aves > Procellariiformes > Procellariidae > Fulmarus > Fulmarus glacialis. The sequence goes on along the minus strand of NW_009196579.1, from coordinate 24,143 downwards.
GGGCTACATTAAAGTTGGAAGTAGACTTCAGTGACAACCATGGAGTTAGGAAGTAATGGTTTTTAACTTGTTAATGATATGTTCCACATGTTCCTGCTTCATGTATTTCCTATGAATGAGACACATTCTTACAAATGTACTTCCAGTGAATTTTCAAAATAGTTGAAATTAGTAATTTGTAAAAGCAGCCATGCCTAATTCACACTTCCTTGTTAGTAGTTACCCCTTCTGGTACAGTTCTGTCTACAAGCTGCAAACATAACAAATACCCCAGGGTACTGAGTTCTCCACACTTAGATCCTAAGAACAGAAAATTCCTGAGTTTTCAGTTTAGGTAGGGAACATAGATATAGTGTTACCCTGCTTTATAGGTAGAAACTTAAGAAGAGGTAGTAACATTTTCCAGATGGATCTCAGTAACTTAAAAATTACACATAAGACTGAGTCTCCTGGAAAGCCAAAACTTTTGAGAAATGATGGTTTGAGCTTTTCTAGACAGGCATTTTATTTGGGCTCATTTTATTCTGCAAGTTCATTCTGCCTATAAAATCTTGAAGTTTGCTTCATACAGCAGCCACCTTTCAAGTGATAATTAACCTTTAGGTCATTCAGAAGCAATTCATTATGTTAAGTGAGCAAATTTTTTTAATTGCTTTTCCTATGATTCTAGGATATACACTTCTGACACCCTACGGAAACTGATTAGGCATGTTATTTCAGACAACACAGTTGCAGCTGAGATAGATAGATTTAAAAACTTCCTTAGCAGTATATTCCTATATACGGTATCTCACATCTAGGCATTCAGTGCCAAGTGCAAGCACTTAAAAAGCTTTTTCCAATGTTTTCTTATTCAGAGAAATAAAAAACTTCTAAGTGAATTATCATGACTGTTAGCAGGCAAAGATCAGGGTATTAGCAGACATCAGTTATCAACTGTACACTGCAGCTTTCGTTTACAACCAAAATTTGTTTGGTTTGTAGGGGATAGTGTCCCCAGATTACACGCTGATTCATAGTGCCTTCTGCTTCATTTAACACAGACACTTCTGACCACTTGGTTTTTTGTCGTGTTTTTCTTTCTTCTTCTGATCTTTGTCTGAACCAAAAATCCAATTTTTGCTCGAGGTAAGAAGATTACTAAAGCTCCTAGCCTTAGAAATTTTGAGGGAAATTTGCCATCTGCTCTGCCGGAAAACAAGAAATCCTCATATATTCTCCATCAATCAGAACTGCCCCTGTATGCGCCAGATTCTGCTGCCCTTGTGAATATACCCAGTGAATGGAGTGGCACTCCCCTGTTCCTAGGTGAGAGGTAATATCTAACAGGAAAATATTACCAGATTGCAGTTCCAAGATGTAGTCACACGACAGAGCTGAGCCAACGCCAAAGGAAAAGTGCCACTCTTACTCCCAGTCCTTTCCCCTACAGACTGCAATGACCTGATCCTCTGCATGCAGTGACCTGGTGCTTGCCTGACCATGTGAGGAGTCAAGTCAGCCAGCTGATGCAGTGGAAAGATAATCCCGCAAAAGCCCTTTCAGTGGGCTGGTCCTTGAATTTAACCGGCATATTGTGTGGCCAGACAAGCAAAAAAACCCCCCAAACCCAACAACAACAAAAAAAACCCCACACTAATTCTGCGTTTCTACAAAAGTAAGTTGCTTACTTCTTGGACTGTTCCTACACTCTAAAACCACCATTTAGTGTATTTGTAAACCTTTGTCATGGTCACAATTTCACAGATTAAAAAGCTTTAAAAAATCAGTCCTTTCAATCAAATTTCCAGCTTGCCAATGGGTTTGTGTTCTACTTGGGACTCCCTCCAACTCCTCCATTGCCTGCTTGAAGTGTGTTGCCCCTATCTGGGTACAACCTTCGTACTGAGGTCTCAACAGTCCCAAACACAATCCTGCGATCATCTCATCCCCATCCCATCCTACACCCTATGTTCATGCTAAAGGGTCCCAGAAAGGCACTGTCTCTTTAGCAGCACTTTGTTGCCTCATTGTGAACACCAGTCCATTTGCAGCACAGATCAGGCACTCCCCATTTGAGACCTCTTTCTAAAGGGCAACATGTTGCCCCTTATTGAATTTCATTTTACTTGACTCGGACTCTCTACCCAGTCAAGAGTATGTTTTGTCTTCTATCTTCCACTCCTTGTTTCCACTTCTCGCCAAGCTGGTGCCATACCAGCCTTAATAAACATTCTCTCTGGATTGTCTTCGATGGCATTAATGAAAAACTGGATAGCACAAGACTCCTGTGAGAGCCTGGAAAATAGTTTAAATAGGTCTGTACTGTGTTGCATACTGGTGTGATTAGTCTGCTTTCTTTAAAGCAATATTCTTTGCTACACAGCAGTTTTTAATGCAAATAGGTCCCTAGCCACCATGCTGGAAAGAAAGGATTCAGGTACTTAACTCATTCTTTAGCTTTAGGGAGAACAAAACAATTAGACCTGGACCGATAAGTTTGTGTATCCACATTGTATTTCTTAGCACTATGTGGACATAGTAATCACTGAAATGGTGAATTTTTTGTATTGATGCGATAGCATTTAACTTACCTCACATGCTCTAGTGTATGTCTTGTTCTGCCAAGAAACAAATTAATAAAATGTGGGATTAGCATAAATATAATCACAGAGTATTTCAAACATATAATATCAATTAATTAGAAGTTTCTTACAGTGAAAGTACACTACAAAACCTTATCACTGACAAATAATGAAAGAAGAAAAACCCACACTTGAAAAACCAGAAAGTCAACATTAAAATGATGCCAAGGATGAAAGAGCTTCAAGTGTTCAAGAGGTCCAGAAAAAAGAGAAGTTTAAAAATTATCATGGCAGTTGTCCCAGACCAATGCTAATTCTTATCCATCTGGTTTTGTAAAAGCAGGAAATCAATCTAATAAAGACCATGTGCTTCATTTACATCTGCATACAACTCTGAGACAGGCCCCAGTAGAGTAAAATCCTGAAAAGCACTAATTCTTTCTGGGTGAGTGGTTGAGCTTAATGAACTGTAAAATGTCCCCACATGTTGACAAACACAATGAAAACTTTTGATTTTACAGGTAACTCCCATAGCAAGAATTATTATCTTCCCAAAAGAGAAATTATGTAAGAAAGAAAAAAATGTACTGAGAGAAAATATGGACATTACATCTTTTCATAGAAAAACTGCTCTGGTTAGGTTTTTCACATCTGCCATTGGATAAGGTACTTGATGGACCGGAGACAAGTGCTATAGAGCCAAAGCTAAAGCAATACTCACACATTTCAGTGGGCAATTGATTTGCACCGTTGCATTCCAAAACTGACATCCCTGTGTGCACTGCAAAGACAGACGGTGGCTTTAAAAAGGACTTTGAAAACACATTTTTGAAGAGAAGGGATACTCCAGCAATAAGGGTGAGGACAATGGTTCAATTTCCAGCTGCAGTAAAACATTTGCATGACCAAGTCACTTAGCTCCTTCATGCCCTGGTTCCTTACCAATAAAATAGGCATTTACAGCACTTAAACTCTCTAATAAAAATATTAAATATCCCAAAGATTATAGATACTCAGATGCTACAGTACAGGAGTTAGGTTGTATAGTGCCCTTCTCAATGTAAAATCAAATATAGAGCAGAAGAAAAAATAAATCATTCTTAGAGATCGGTTTGTGCAGAACAGAAGATGTTCAATTACCTGTTCAGCTCTGGTAAAGACTTTGACACCCTCTCGTGTACTGGGAGCACTAAAAGGACTGCAGGACACCTGAGCAGACTGTGACTATCACCTGGGAGAGTGCTCAGCTTTTCACAGGCCTTGGGAAAGGGCTGATGCACAGCTCCAGGGCTGATGCACAGCTCCAGGGGCAGAAGGAGCCCTGGCTAAGACAGTCCATGTTCAGTCTTGCTCTGGGAACGAGTCACCCAGCCAGCCATGATGTGTGTGGCCCGTGCTCCCTCTTTCCCAGCTTTATTTTTCCATTTGTTCTCTGTGGACAGGTAACAGATATGCAGTATGCAGCACAGCCAAGCACAGTGCAAAGCCGTTCAACACAAGCCCTCTGCCCTCCAGCAGGCAAGGCATCGGCTTTAAAACCATGAGTTTTCAAAGATGTAATAAATATTATATGGTTTGGACTTGATGTTGAACCTTTCTTGTTTATTCTGCCCCATCCACTTCTTAATGGTCATGTACATTTTTCTTTTTAAAGGGAAGCTGGAAGGGAACAACTTTGGAAGCAGAAGCAAAGCAGAAGCATTGCAAAGCCTCATGAAAAAAATCGTAAGACTTGATAACACTGAGCAAAGATACACAGTAACCTAAATAGGCGAGTCAACCTTGCTATGCATAGTCATGACAACACAGCCTTTTATGGTCCCAGCATCATAAATGACCTAGCCTCGCTAGATACCAAGCGCTGAGAGGCTGCTTCCCACTAGTCTCTGTGGAAAATATTGATGACTGAATTCTCCACTGCTCTTCAAATAATACGTATAACTGCCACCTTGAATTGCATTTGAAATCTGAACTAAGAGAACATCAGCTAAAGTCCTCACAAGAATGCCGCTATGGAAAGCTTATGTTAAACTAAAGAGCCCCCCCACGATAGATACAATCATTCAAAGTCGTACAGAACTCTAAATTTTCAACAATTGTCATTTTAAGTTTTCTCCGATCAAATCACTGAGAAAACAAAATAAACAACTGTACAAAGGTAGCTGAATAAAACAGTCTTAATGATTTGCATTTTGGAGGGAACACTAGTTTCGACTCATTTTCTCAAAAATGACTGATTATGAACTTTGTAGATCACAAATGTGAACATGACTCACAGCAGAGATCCACACTCTTTACATATTTTCTTTAAACAAAAAAGATAGTTGTGTCTTTAATAATTTGAGCCAGATCTAAGCACACAACCTACTGACTTATGCCAGACAGGCAACTGTGCACATTTACGTGAAGTCTTTGACAATATGATCATTGTACATTTTATTCAAGTAACAGTAACATGAAATGTCGGTAATTAACAAAGTAAACAATTACTCACTGCTCCAGTTATGTCACTAACATTGCAAAGGTTAGTAATTCCAAGTTCTCCTTCCTGTAAGAGAAATACATACATTTTTACAAAGAGTCAAAATGTTTCCCCAAAATTGTTTGATTAAAGTATGTTGAAGCATTGGTTTCCTGTAAAACAAATTTTCCTCATTTGAAGAAACTTACTGTTGACACATCAGTAGCTTCTCACTTGAGACTAATTTCAGAGTACCATCAAAGACATTGGCAGAATCAGTTGGTGTCAATTAAATTATCTCAGGTAGGGATTTGACTCTCATCTCCTGATTCTGGTTCACTGAGTCAAGAACAAAGGCTTCATAAATATGTCAGGCATAAATGACAAAGCCAAGTGGCTTTGACCTCTTGGGAGCAGAAAGACCTTCCTTCAAGCTAGATGCCTTTTGTCTGGCCTCCTTTTGAAGGGGTTTTACGCAGCCATATGGTGACTGCCCTTCCTCTCCTGCCAAAAGTGCTCTCAAGCTAAGGTGCCTGTTTTTTCACATCATTCAAAGTGTGCAAAAACAGTCACTGCCTGTGAAGTGCAAATGATTTGAGGATGTATCTAACAACCTTGGAGAAGCTGAATGTTAGGTCTTAAGTTTAGTCCTGCAAACAGGTGAGAGCACCCTTAACAAAACAACTCTCAGGAAGAAATTTTCAGCACGCCGGGCACACCATGACAATAGTGAGAATCAAAGGTGTCACAAAGCAAATGTGAACACAGTAAGTAGACTGGAGGCAAAAAATAAGATTTACAGCTCTCAGACTCCAGGATTACATTTTTCTCGTCTGAATCCCTTATACAATACATTCACTGAACATGAATGTGATTTTCCTGTCTTTCAAAGCTGAGAGGAAGAGCAACTTATTTCTTATTCTGAATTAATTTAAGCTTAAATCAAAGGATCCCCATTAAAGTTATCATTGCGTGATAGGCTTCCATCAGGGAAGGCAATTAATTCTTTCACTGGTGCAAGAGTTAGAAATAGTTTTAAAGGAACTGTCAGACAAATGTATGAAATAAAATGGAGCAGGTGATAGTCCTCTACAGTAGGTTTCCACAGTTAGTTAAGCCCCAAGGCACAAAATGTCCTTTTTACAGAGCAAAGGTACATGGTCTTCTAAACAACATCAACATTTCAGGCAAATAGAAACAAGGCTCCTGAAAGCCTCATGCAGAATTATTGTTTGGATTTGAGAGGTTTTGCTTATCTTTGTCGTGCATCAGTAGAAGGAAAAATAATAAAATCCACTCGACTACTCAAAGGAACACTAAGAAAGCATAAGATTAAGGATCCAACCACTTACTTTAATACTTAAAGAAATATCCACAATTTTAAGCATAGATGACAAAAAAGAAGGTGAAACTAGTTCTGTATAATTGTGCAAGCCACAGATTCCCAGAAAATTTCTTGTGAATTTACAGTTTTCCTAGGTTTATATAAGAAAAATCATAGACTAGACAGACACTGATAAATAAAGTGAATAAACTGAAAGAACAAAGGTTTCTCTTCTCCACCCTCCAGGGTCTTTAGTATTTATAGTAATTTCAGGAGCTGTTGGAACATAAGTATATAAAGAAAGTATAAAACGAAAACTGCCCAGTTAATGGGATTTCTTCCTTACCAGGTTCCACAAATTCAAATGTTAAACATTAGTTCTCAAACTCTGCTTTTGCTCAGATACATTCTTTACAATAATTCTGAAAAAGCTGATATGTAACAGAAAATTCTTACAGTGCTAACAACTGTCTATGTTTCAAAAGATTAAGTACAGTTTTTCAAAACTTACCAGGTTACTTGTACATAAGTTTTGACAATTTTTTGAGAAAGTACAGTACACTGCAGAAGTCCATACACAGTAAAAAGCAGCAAGTCTGTTTAGCGGGAGATCCCACAGGCAAGTGTTCCTCATAACTTAAACAATTTCATCTGTCAGTCTGATCCTTTCCTTCACTTGGCCATACGAACTCCTTTTAGTCTAGATGACGGAGATGCAACTGTGAAATTTCTGCATTTCAGTTTATTAAATATTTTTTAAATCCTTGTTTGCACTCTGTTCCTTCAACAACTTTTCAGCTTCCTGGAGCACTTCTCTTGAAATTGCACAACATCTATTTCATAGTTTCTTATTAAACCACTGAAACAAAAGAGTTGACCAATGAAAGTCAGCGTATCTCCTTACATAAATATCATTAACATAAAGAGGAAACTAAGTGCAACGCTTTTAATCAGGTGCTCCAAGCAACACGGAAACAGGGAAAGTAGAGAAAACTGGCCTAATCTTCATTTCTACTATGATTAAGCTATTTCTAAATATTTTCAAGTGGATACAACTAAGAAAATTTGTTTGTGATGATGAGTAACCTTGTTAGAACACTACAGTTCATATCAGTCAGTATAAAAATGTTAATTAATTCTCTATTTTAATGACTGTTTCCAAATGTTCCATTTCCACACCCAAATACCACTCAAAACAGACCCTGTCTGCCTTCTTATGCAACGTAGACACAAAATAACCAGAGCCAATCTGCTAGGGGGTCTCTACATGAGTGGGCGCAATTGTACTACTAAGTTTGTGCCCATATCATGGAAGAAAATTGAAGCTGATGGATAAATTGTGTATCCGATTTAAAGAGAGGTGAAGAGTCCTACATAAAGTCAGAGACTCACGTTAAAGAGGTCAGTGGGAATTCAAGCTTAAAATACATCCAGGTACCAGTCTGTGGCACTTCTCTGTTGTACCATCAGAGCTATCCACAGAGTCATTCTGTGAACTGCAGTAGGAAATCGATCCAGCTTACGTATATATATGTATATATAAACAAATGCTATGTCATTTTTGTGCATGTGTATTATGCATTATAAATAAAACGTGCTATTTTATAAATAACAACATTTTTATGACCAGTTTAAGCTGGCAAATCCTGTCATTGTTGCTTAAAGAGGGGACCCGCTTTTCCACCACACCTTCCCAAGCCCCACTCACTTGCCAAGCAAACATTCCTGTAGTCATGCGATAAACCAGGCTGAGAATCTGGTTAACGCTAACCCAGCAAGAACAGAAGTGAATTGGTTAGCATTAACCTGATGCTGTTTTCTCTGATTCACAGCCCCATGTGCTGTTGTGCCCATGCATGGTAGGTGAAAGGAGCTAAAAGCACCAAGGCAGGAGGAAAGGATAAGCCGGGCTGGAGAGAGCCGATGGATATTGCCAAGCACATGGCTCGAAGGTGGTCGGAGGAAGGAAAGGCTTTGTGGAGCAGGCTCCTTCCTTTTCTTCCACTTGTCCTGGGAAGCATTTGAGGGTTTCCTTGTGCATTATCTCAGCCTCCTCACCACTACTCAAGGGAACTCCTAGACAAGGGTAAGACTTGTCTAAGGTGAGCTTAGCTTTCAGTTAAGGGCTTTCAGCTACACAGGTGAGGGGGAGTTACTGCACCATTTACTTGTCACTTCTCCACTCCAGAAGGATGCTGCCCCCGCTCCAGCCCACCAGCAAAGCTGCTCAAGAGGGAACTCCTTAGCTCCAGCCAAAATAAGCCAGTTTAGTTTGGCTGTTTAAATAGTAGGTCTTTGCTGATCCAGCTCATCTTGGCTGAAGAAGCTTCATCAGAGCTCACATGAGCAGCAAAACTGAAGAGGAAGCTGGTGACAGACAGATGTAGGCTGCAATTTCTTCCTGAGGCAGAGCACTTTGTGCTTTGGATAGATCTTTAGGAGATTTAGGACCCTCAAAATTTGGTCTCTAGGGCTAGTAGGTCTGCTACTAGGTCATACCCTAGCAGGTGGCATGGGATAACCCACATCCACACTTTAAAAATCACTCATACTCCAGGAGAGGATAGCCACAATTGAAATACCTATGGGGCATGGTTCCCAGCTATATCCCAAACTGTTCCTGGATATTATTTGGGTTAGTGCTGATGTGGACCAAAAGCAGACAGGGACAACTCCAGTTTAACAGTTGATCTATGTGGTCATTCAGGATTAAGAATGCTGTCTGGCATGGATTTAAATTACTAGCTTAGATGTAGCCCAGGTAAACAAATATGTCTAAGTTCAAACTTTTAAGAAAATTATTTTAATTACATTTATTTATTCAACACTTTTTTGTTTTGGTGGTTTTTTGGGGTTTTTTTTAAGGAACTAATCGATTGTTAGGATGTCTTGTTTGGGGATGTACAGGGAGGAGCAGTGGGAGGGGAGAAGGAAGGATCAAGTTAAGAACCTGGTGAGGAATGTGATCAAGGTGCATCTGAAAGCCTGAAGAAGTTGGCAGCCATATAAAAATGTTGGCATTTGGCTCTTAGGGCAAGGAAATTTGGTTACTATCAAATACACGTAACTAACCCTTTCTTTATAACTGGAAAGATTTGCTATTAGTGATGCTGATAATTCTCGTAAGTGAGCATTTGCACCCTCATATATGTATAGTACATGCATACCTTGCACAAATGGGCTTTAACCATTACTGCAATATAGACAGTTAATAAAATAATAACATTAAAGACATTATTCAAATAAACAACTCGCTTTATGAGGCAGAAATTTTTCTTAGACTTCCAACACTGTTTTCCACCAGGTGTCACTGTAACATCCCATAAACCAGGACCTTCAAAGAAAAAAAAGCACTGAAATGTGTCCTTTCTAGTTTATGTTCCTCCTAACACATTGGCCGAATAAATACCAGCAGTCACCTAAGTCTTTGGATTTTTCACCTGAATTTCAGGAATTCTTCAGGAAGAGACTATTTATGAGCTTTAGAAACCAAACTTTAAAAGCAGGGTTTGTAAAATCTGTAAATGATGGAGCATTAAGTGTTATTTTTAAGTGCATCTCTTCCATAAAACTGCATCCTGGCACAGAACTAGGGATCCAAATTCTGTGAGATATCATTAATAAACCTTGTCCTTTATATTATAGATTTACTTACAGAACATCATTTCCTTCATCCCAAAGACCAGCACAGGGAGAGGACCTGCAAGGGAGAAGACCGTGAATGAGGAGAAAATAGCAGTGTAGTGAGTAACAGAGAAAAGCAAACTCTATTACAATTCCCTACCTGAACAGCAGTATATATCAGAGCACCTCACAAACTATGGATTCATCTTTCAAACTCCTTTGAGAGCAATAGAAATATATACAGACGAGTGATCAGCCCTGATAGTAATGAATATGGGCTACCATATCTTGAGGAGAAAAATGCACATTATTACTGCCAGTAAAGCAAATAACTAACACCTTCTTTATACCTGAAATTATCATGATCCATAAAGACAAATCTTTCCTGTGTGTGAACATGCACATGATTGTGCATGTGTATACATGAATGGTATAATATAAGCAGACTAGTGATCTAAGACACAGAGCTTTAGGGCTCTGCTGCACTTAAAGCAGAAGACTGAAATTGTCGGCTCAGGGCGGGTTGGCAGCCTCCTCTACCATACACCCCAGTGCACAGACACAAGATGTTACCCCTACAGCCAGAGACATCAATTGGGAAGCATCTCCTGGGCTGCCAAAGGTTACAGCCCAACACATTAACATAAACTGATGCCAACTTCAGGTTATTTTAATACCCCAGAGGGAAAGCGCTCTAATTTCAGGGTAGCTCCCGGCTGACCCAGTCCAGGAGCCATGCCATCATCCCTGCCCCAGTGGCAGCAACCTCCATCAAAAAGGTAGGCCAAGCAGCTCAAGGTAATACCCACTGCAGCAATTTAATTTTAATCTGCTCCCGCATGCAAGTCAGGCACCTAAAATCTCATCAAATGAAACACTTGACTACGTGCCGCCATTTAAACACATCAGTACGTAGTTTCACAAAACCACAGCACCCACCAGCAATTGGAAGGACCACAAAAACAGAAAAGGGGATGCTTGAGGAGGCAAGGCGGGGAACACCCAAAGGCCTCAAATGTCTATGTCTAATCTGGACTGCTTGTGTCCAGTTACATAGTACTAAAAATTCCTTGAAGTTAGACCACATTCAGGAGTTCTATCTTGATGAGGAGGAAAGTTGGGAGAGGTGAGAAAGGAGAGACTGTCAATCCCACAGCCAGCCTACAGGGCAGAGCAACGAAAAGGAAAATCTCAGCTTTTACTTATCAGTTTCTAATCCCTTTGTCTTGTGGGGGTAGCCTTGAAAAGATATGCTGATGTGAAGCACTCACTAGTGTTGACGGATTTTCACTCTTTTACAAAGATTATTCTCATTTTCCCTTCAGCAATGGGCCCTCATTAGCTTTTTAATTTCTCAGTAAAGTAAGTGAGCAAGGACGCTAAGGGCAAAAACCTTCCTTCCACTGCCCCTGCTTCCCTCCCCTTTTATTTGTTAGTGCAACCGCGACGGCAGCTGTTTGTCTGGCAATAGCAGCCAGGCTGTCAGGGAGCACTTTGCAGAAACAGAGGGAAGACCATACAAGAGAAACCCCCTGGTGTCTGGCTCAAGATTTATATCTATCTCTGCAGATTAGAGAAGTGGCGTTGGGAAGGGGGGAGAAGCAGACTGTTAAACTGGATCAAATTGGAAAGACAGTCATGCATGAGATACTTAGCTAAACCAGTCAGGAGACAGGGATTTTTTTCTATTGATCTGCAGCAATGATGAGTGGAGAAATGTCTCATTAAATGATGTACAATGATGGAGTTCAGACTAGGCAAATTCGAGCTGTGGAGAGCAACAATAGCAAGAGATGTGAAAGCTAGGCCAGGATAGAAAATATAAGAAATGCTAAAGGGTAACAAGGATCTATAAATATGCTGCTAAAAAATTCAAATCTGAACAAAAAATAAGACTGTATCAGGGCTTACTAAACTACGTTTGTGTAATCATCCTATATGACATCAGGGGAGAAAGACAGCTAGCACAAAGTGACAATAAAAACCTTGCTGTTAAGTAGATAAAGCTTGCCCTGCTTTTTGTATTGCTTTAAAGAGGATACATTGGCAAGGTATTTGCAAAGCTCTTTAGTGATTTGTTCAACTGTATTATCTATTAGGTATCTTCTGATTGTTGATAGTCAAATGTGCAGTCTGAAATTTGAAGAAAACTAGATTTCAACATACACAAGTAGCAGATGGCAACAGTGTAAGTGTAAAATGGCCTGATGCAGCATGTCTGAAGAGGACTGCATGGAAAAGATTTGCAAAGGTTTTTAGAGAGGAACAGAAGGAAAGAAGATTGCATACTGCAGAGGGAGTGACTTATTGCTCTGAGCATGTAGATCAGTGTATAAGAAGATATAAAGCCAAGATTAGGAGAAAAAGACAAAAGGAGCAGAAGCGGTAATGTAGATTACATGATCTTTGTAGAGATCTTCAGAACAGTCAGATGCTTAGCCTGCATAAACATCTCCCATGAGTGGCTTTACCTTTAACACCTCCTGGTTTCCATGGTATTCCAAAATACCTGAACATTTAATCTCCCAGTAGTTTCATAATAAGAAGTTGCTCATCCAGCAATCCAGAAGAGAGCCTATCTGCATTGTGACAGCTGGAGAAGCAACAGTGCCCACCACGTGGGGCAGGAGTTAGCAGGGGCTGGATTTGACCATTTCAATCACCTGCTTGTGAAAGTGTGTTGCTGGAGTGCTCTTTGGATGCACTGCTCACTAACCTTTCTATAAATATCTAGAGTTTCAGTCCCTCTGCCCCAAAAGTTCCTGTACTCCTCTCCTTGACTGAGCCATGCCCCTGAGCACTGCCACTGCTGCTGGTCCACAGGAACAAGTAGTTCCCATTCACACAAGCAAGAGCAAAGCCACTCATAGTAGGAGAAAAAAAAAAAAAAAAGTAAACAAGTTCTCTAAAATGTTTTTGAGGCCCCAACAGGCAAACACAGACTTGTTGCAAAGAGCTGGAGATATGTCTGATCCCTTCTTGTTTGAGGGACAGGGAAACATCCCCTAGGACGACCACAGTTAGCTGGGACTACCAACATGAGAAATCCTGGGGATGGTAACCCAGCAAGTCATTTCCACCTGCGTTAACAGGTGAAGGTAAATGCTGTGTCTCCACTCGGTAACATGTGCCAGCACCACAGGCAGCCCAGTCAACTCTCAGAGTTATCCTCTAAGAGTTTCAAACCCCTTTGGAGTACCAACAGCCGCCATGATTTAAGACGTGGCCTTTTTTCAGGAGGCACTTGGCATCCTGCTGGGCAGAAGGGGTGGCCTGAGTGCACCTCCACAGCCCCCAGATTCGGATCAACCCTGCTGAGAGGCCGCCAGTGCTGAGCCCCGCAACCGTGCACCTGCTTCCTGGCTCTGGGACGCCTGGGGCTTGGTCCCGTTGCCTAAACACAGGTCCCTGGTGACACCCGCGCTGTTTTAGGGTATCCCAGAGGTTCACACAGTGCTGGCAGTGTCTGGGCACCGCAGCTGGGGGCCCTGAGGGCAGGGCCCAGCAGGCAGGGCCTGTCCCACTCCCAGCCAGGAGCA
>NW_009196579.1:10165-10575 GCF_000690835.1 Fulmarus glacialis | reverse complement strand
GGCCGAGGCCAGGCTGGGATGTGGGCCCATGGCTCGGCGGGGCCTGCAGGCAGGCAGGGCAGGGCTGTGGGAGTTGGAGTCTGGCCCTGTTGTGGCATTGCTGGGGGCAGAGGCTGATGGTCCTGGGGGTCTGACATGGGGTCGTGGCCTGTGGCTAGGGGGTGAGCCCCTTGCGGCTGGGCAGGGACAGCCAGGGTTCCCTCAGGGCCGGGGCGGGCAGGTGTCACCCCAGAGCAGCGGACACCCCTGCCCTTCTGGATCAGCCGCTGGGAGGCAGGGGGATCATCCAAGCATCTCAAAAGACGAGGTGCCTCTGTTTAGGCCATTGAACCAAACCTGACCTCTCCATTGACCGCAACAGCAGTCACCTGCACTTAGATGTACTGATTTTAAATTAATTACAATGCTTT
>NW_009196579.1:0-10103 GCF_000690835.1 Fulmarus glacialis | reverse complement strand
ATGCTGGCACTGACATGCTGTCAGACCCACAGCAAAGCGGTTGTTCAGGTGTCAAACCAGCTTTTCCTTTTCCCTGACTGAGGAAGTTTTCTGACAGTTGAGGGAAGTTTCTTCCCTGAGGAAGTTTTCTTCACCAAGAAGTCAGGCAGATGCCAAAGCAAGGAGCGGGGCGGGCACCTGGAGCTACACCTGAACACTAATGGTGAGGGTGCACACTGAGGCTGAGAGGATTTATTGCTCTGAGAAAGAGAGCAGCCCTGACATTTTATCCCCCTTTCCCTCCCACCATGTTCCCAGACCTCAGTTCCCCCCCCTCCGCCCCCGCCGTAGCAGTGTAGTCATTCCCCATTGCACCAGCTCTGCTTCTTTTTTGATCCTCTAATAAGCTAATTCAGGTCCCCGACACAGCAGAAAGCCATTCACCTTGTTGTCAAGAAAATGTTCTGCTGGCTCAGCAAGTTGAATTGGCTCAACAAACATCAGGTGAGTACCAGGAAGAGGGGAAGTAAGGCCAAGAAAGGGACCCGTTGACCAGGCTGGTTTGAACCTTGACTCTAACAGCTGCTATTGTTAACTAAATTTAGGTCTGAGGATACATCATTTTCCCTTAATAGAGAGAAGCCTAGGGAGCGTGGTGTGCTGCTCATGAAGTGTTTGAACGTGATTTTGTACAATAGAGCAGTGACCTCTTTCTGCTTTATGATAATACAAATAATAAGAGTTGGCCTTTAATTGTGAGCACATCTGGACTCCCAAAAGATTTGCAAAACAATGACATGCTTAAGCTGTAATGACAAATACTACCTCAAGGTAAAGCAAGATAAGAGAGGAGAAGCATTAACAAGGGATGTCATACTGGTTCATATGTTTATGCTCCCAAGATTAAAGATACAAATTGGTTTATGAAAAGTATTTTTTTTTTTCATATTACTTATATGCACAAGCACACGCACACACACCCCTCTTCTAATGCTGAAAGGAGTCACTGGAGCTCAAAGAAGAAAGGAATGCACTAGAAAGAGAAAATCTCTGGATCAAAGCAGATGTAATAGAATTACTTATTTTAAAACAACTAACACTGTAATAACTATTTTTGAGAAGATGCTTCTATATTTTTTTCTTTTCCAGCAATGTTTGGGATACGGACTAAATTACACACCAGAGAAAGTCTATTCTGTGAAAAAGGCTAATGTGCCCTTTTGCAGTAATCCACAGCAGAGACTGCAGAAGAGACCATATCCTTCAACCTCTGCAGACATTCGTGTTCATAGTCCAATGTACTGGTGGATACCCATCCTAATAGCAATTTAAGTGAAGGATGAACAGCTGAGGTGCAGGCACAATCTCTCTTCCATTGCTCTGCAAGCTGCAGAAATTGAGCAGAGCAGAGAGCTATGGGTACAGCAATATTTTGAAACACTACAGCAAGATCCATCAGAACCTGGAAAGTAAGGGCCGCAAGGAGCACTCGTCGCTGCTGTCAGCACAGGCTCCCCCGGTAACTTCAAGGTGCTTTAGATCAGGCCCAAGAACTAAACTGAAGGCAGAGACTCTGCCCAAGCAGGACTGCTAAGTAGTAATGCTTCCTTTGGCAGAGTTTCCAGGTCCAGAAAGAGTGCCCAGGCACATACACTTTAATGTCTGTACGCCATCAAAATAGTTTACTGCTTTTTTGCACATGGTCTTCAAATAAAGACAATACATATTAGAAATTGTCTGTATGTGTATTTCTATAAGACCAGTAAAACAAAATAGCTATAAATATTTCTCTTGTATAGCAACAAGTTAGCCTTCACTTGGTAGAACAGCTGTCTGCAAATGTTATCACTAATTTTTGACTGTGGTATCTCTGTCACGCTGTTTTTGTTTCTTTTGCTTCAATGTTTGCTATTTTATTACATTAATGTAATTCCACAGGTCAAAACAACAACAAAAAAATCTCCAGGACACTAACGTAGAAAAAGGAACATCAAGAAAAATATTGGTTTGAAGATGTGAGCAAGTAAGTGAAGGTTCATGGTCCGCCACAGCCAGCCTCTGCAACCAGAGGAAACCAACGTGGGATGATCTACATCTGCTCCAACAGTGGCTTGTAACTGAGAGGAGGCTGAAGAGCAGCCGGGCTCCCGGCTCCTGCTTGTTTAGAAGTGGTTAAACTGGCAAATTGAGAAGTCATAATTCACCACCTTGCCAGTGATAGGAGTGGATAGTGTGACACAGGATATTTGACAATTTTTCAATGGCTTTGCCTTTGTAGATCCCTAGTAATGAGGGCATATTGGTGGGAGTGTGGGAGAATGACCAGATAATGCCAGAGAATGAATCAAAATCCATTTGATCTCTCTCTTTTCCAAGTAAAAGCTACAAAACAGTTCAACAGTGCTAACATGAATCCTTGATGATTGATTAATATAGCATGCTCATCTTTTTTGAAACAGTAGGTCAAATACCTAAAAATGCATAAATGGTACAGTATTCAAAGGTAGACAGCAGAAGTCTGAGCCTAAAAGGTTATGATAACCCCTGAAAAGGTGCTGAGTCCTTGTAATTCCTGGGTGAGCAGGATGCTGCGTGAGAAAGTCAGAAGCTGCAGGGACTCTCATCCTCTCTAGAGACAAGAGGTATGTGTTTCCACTGCAGAACTATACCAGGTAATTATTACCAGGGTTAGTTTTGTCCTGGTTTGAGCCGCCACCAGCACAGCCTTAGCTGTGGCTGACTGCATCAGCACAGTGCTCACCATCTGGGATTCTGGGTGTGCATCCTGCAGCCTTTTGTGCCGCGCTAAGCCGAGCCGCCCCAAGGCGTCTTCTCTGTGAAGCTGCCTGTTTCTCTGGGCACATGAGGAACTGTGGCTGGGTAGTGGGGATTGTTGCAGGGACTTTGGCCACACACAGGTATTCTCTGCCAGGATCGGTCATGCCAGCTGAAGGTTTTCTTGTTCCTCTCCGCTCAGCATTGTTCATCAGATGAAGCCAGCTGGGTTCACTCAAAACTTTTAAGCTGCTGCGGACATATGTGTATAAAACAGGTAAGAAAACACATCTACTGCAGAGCCTTTAGAGTCAGAACTCAACATGCCCAGGCAGCAAGAGCTAGAAATGAAGTTTAGGCAGCAGAGTTGCTCACCCGGTGAAAGCCTGGCCCTGGCCCTAATGTCTGCCATCGGCGTAGGCAAACAGCCCACAGGAGGTGAATTCCTGGGCCAAATCCACATAGGCAGTCAGCCTGACCCCGCCACCCTCCACCAAAAACACCACCATGCTCAAGGGAAGGAGAGCAAATCACATCCGACTTTCGTGGACAAATGCCATACTGGATATAGAGGAAACAAATAAAATACAGGCTGAATTTAAGTCTAAGAGGCAGACCTAACTAGGTCTCAACATACATCACATCTCTAAAAGGCCTTTAGGACCATTTGTGAACCCCAGGGCCAAGAACAACCACCACTATGCATGTCTAGCATAACTAAGAACACAGTACCTTTAAGGAAAAGAAGTAGACAAAAGGTGGCCAAAAGCTCTTACTTTGGGAAGGAATATTTGAGAAATTATACTGTCCACATAAACCTTACTTTAAGTGATAAAAATTCTCAATTATTGATCATTTATTATGTTATGAGGAATGAATGTTTAAAACCGATTTGGGTGTTCACCAACCTGCTACATTTACTTTCTGTTATCCAGTTATCTTTGACAAGGAACCTAAGGTAGGCTCTAAATTTTTTTATTTCATACACAGGCACAATAATACACTGAATACTATAATTAAAATATGAGAAAATATTCAAACTCAAGCCCATATTTTTTGGAAATTATTTAAAAAAAGGCACAAAGGTCTTTACAAAGACAGATGACATTTGATCAGCTTTTTACATTTCATAAATAGCCTGGCCTTAAAAGCAATTGACAGTGAACCCTCAAATTATATATACAGTTGTAATCCACAGCTGTGACAGTTATGAATTACAAGAATTTGACCTTGTAATTCATTGGTGTAATGCCCCAATGCTATGTGGAAAAGTTGCACAAGAAGCTTTTTCTCCGCACATAATGATTATTGCAGATTTATGACCCATGCTTCCACTATGCATAACTGACTGACTTCTGTCAAGCTCCCGAAGAGTGCAGACTTCCATAGGGCCCAAAGTAAGCATGAGGAGGGGGGAGGGAGCACGGTCCCACACATCACTAATTACTAAATTAATAAGCATGATTCTCATCCCTCTCTCTTCAGAAATCAACTGAAGGGAAAGAAGGCCATCTCTGGACTTATTTTTCAACCCCTGAGGCTTTCTGCCCGAGTTCAGATCACACCCTGCAAGAAAACTGCAACATGGCATGAACATATGAAATTAGGAAGAAGGGCTAGATCTGGTGTAAACTGGATGATATCTGTCAAATCAGGCAGTCACTCAGCTCACATTTGTGTTTGCTTTCAGCCCCCTAAGCTCTTACTCATATAGCCAGTGGTATAGTGATCAATAAAACAGTATGTAAACTGCCCTCTCTAGTATACATGAGAGTAAATGCCACACTCACTTTATTAGAAATGGGTAAACTCTGCTTACTTGCATTCACCTTGCATTACTCTGCACTTTTTTTGGAAGAAAATAACTAGACCGATTGCTGTCTTTATTAAAAAGGCATGTGATTCAAACATAATTGGTTATTCCTGGAAGTGACCACGGGATTGCTTCATATTTTGCACAAGTAATTTCTTACCTCATACTTGGATGCAGCCTCATAAACATGAGTAAATGGTTAAGACTACTTGTTTCTCGTGGAAAAAAATGCAGACTATGCAAATTCAGCTGTGAACTCCCCCTCAAAAAAACCCCCATGCTACAGTTAAAAATTACATACTACCTATGTATTAAGGGGAAAAAGTTGTTATCTTTTAAATGTGTGAGGACTAATACCTTACAGAAACAGGACAATTCTTAAAAACACGTATAAAAAGCAATGAGAGCTTTCTCACTGACAAATTGATCAAGGATGCTGCCAGCTAGTCAGTTATAAAATAGTAGGCTCTGTTTTGACAAAGAGTGTCATGAATCTTTAGATCACAATATTTTTCAAGACAATGCTAAAACAATATGTTTAAATGAAAAGGAACATTCTGCCCCATATTTCTTGACAGAATTTAAAACGGCAGCATGGCACCTCTGGTTGATTATCTTCAAAATCCGGATGATTAGCAACTTTATTTCATTTTGCTTGAAAGTAAGACAAATTATTACCTAAGACTACCAAGCAGCTGTGAGAAACTGCAAAATATGTGGCAGTGGGACAAATGATTAGTCTTCAGCTTGATCTCATAATTACATCATAATAGGTGACATGATTGGATAGGTTACAGTAATTAAAGTGATGAAAAGTGCACATTCATCCCCTATATGGCTCTCATTAGAGTTACACCCAACTGCTGCTGTTGTAGTGAATGAGGCTGTGTATCCTCCTTAGCATCCAATTATCCCATAGGCATCCCCTGCCAGCCCTGTTAAGGGCCCTGCTAGCAATCCCGCCCGACAAGAGCTATTGTTCTTTGCTGCTGAAAATAAAAGACAAAAGTCTTGAAGCCTGCTGCAGCTTGTCTTTCTCTCCCAGAGATTATTACCCAAATTTATTGCCCACAATTTATTCTTCCATGTTCTTAAGGTCTAAGAATATTTATGGTCTCTCCCCCCTGGGGATTTTTGCCACCAGTGTAATTGCATAATGCCAGTATTAGTTCCAACTCATCCGTGTGGGTGTGGGCAGTGACCTGTGCCAGTGCAAGTTAAACTGTTTCTTCTATCTGAAGTTTTTTTTCTGTCTGATTTTTGCCTCATGTTTCCCTTAAAGTAATGAAGCACTCAGTCGTGATATCCTCTTAGTTACTTGCTTAGAACTACTTGAAAAGTGGAAATGTTATTTTACTAGCTCCTTCACTCCTGTGCATTTTCACACCTGGAGAGGGATGCTTACAGTAAGCAAGGATGGAGGTTGCTAACGTGAGCCTGACCGGAACCAAGGCTGGCTCTGACAAGGAGAGCCCAGTCCCGCAGTCTGCTAGAAACAGAGAAGGCCTTTTTTGCAGCAGTAGTTAGGTGAATATCCAGAAGCCCAGAGGAGTCCTGGAGGTCAGTCCATCTCCAGCTGGTTTAATGGTATGCAGACCTTAATAGAGGGTGGTGTTATACAGACTGAAATGTCTTTGCTGCTCCGTGGGCATAGCCTTAGCCTTCCAACGACACAAACATGGCACAGTACGCTATCTCCATTAAACACTCTACATATACAGAATAATTCAGGTGTGTCTCAAGGAACTTGCTAGACTTTCTAAGCCATGCCACAGCCTTGCAGCAGCACTGACTTTGCTGTAGCCTAACCATTTTTAACAAGGAGGGCTCCTCGCGTATCATATACAAATGTTTAATCTAGACACATTTCAGGCTTTTACTTTATATGTTTCATTTTCTGATTTTTTATACAACCACCACATACACTTCTGGCAGAACACAGTACCTGAATACACAGAGATCAGCAACCAGAGCAGTTTGTTCTCAGCTTTATCCTGTAAATCCATTATACTATTTGCTTTGCACCAATGAAAATGCAAAACCTGGCCCAAGCATAAAGACCGTTAAAAGACCTCTCAATCTGCAAGCTATCCTTCTGCTAAATGACGAGATTAACATACCTCTCTATGTCTAGAATTGTTCTTGCACTTTGTGATTTGTGACCTCGGGTCCTCTTGACTTCATTGTGCCTTACGATTCCTCCCCTTACTTCTACACAGCCAGCAAAGACAGTGCTTACAACTTCTGAAGAACAGAAACTTTCCGGTTAGCCGCAAAAAGGTAAGGCTGCTCCAATAAGATGAAACTTAAACCTCTTTGTATAAATTGGGGTTTTGGCTTCTTCCCCCACCCCCCAGAACAAATGTACTAAACAAGATGCTTTTGAAAGAAAGTATGTATACAGTGTCAAGCTTGCAAGATAAGCTTAGGTAAACTCTTCAGTGTGTTTTTCCTTCCTCCTCTGCCCCTTCCCCCAGACAAACTACCAGCTTAACATCTCACAAGGCATCAAGGACTCATTAGGTGCTTTAGGTCTGCTTAGAAGAAGAAGCTCTTTCAGTGTATGTTACATACAAGCGTGTAACAGTATATAACAAGTACAGGTAAGCAGGTAAATCCATGAAGCTGTAGACTGTACAAGCCTATAAATGAAAGCTGAGTATGTCCCCACCATACTGATCAACCACCTTCTAAAGTGTTTTGAGCTGATTTTGTCCTGAAGTCCTGTCCTGCTCTTCATCCTGAGGTCAGACATCCATGGAGTAAAAACATAATTTCTCATTTGCAGGTGGCTGCACAGTAAAGGTGTCCATATAATGAATGCTAGGTGAGATACATTATCTAGTTGTAGGTGACTCGGTTAATACCATTTGCATTAAACATACAAAATACTCCTAACTGGTATGCTTGGAAAACTAACTGTAAAGGAAGGGCATGTGCTCATGCTAAAAAGTAGCCTGTCTACATCCTTAGGTGAATCCTGTCTCTTCCAAATTAAGTCAGTGTTAGTGACGCAAATCAGCTGCATTAAGCTGTCAGAAGTGGTCTGCCAGGGAGTTTTCATGTTTTGAAACTCCCGTTGTGTGACATCACCACAAGTTATTAGTTGGGCTCAATGTATGCCTTCTTTCTGAATTAACCTTTTGCTTTGACTTAAAGCCCTTGCCTTTAAAACTGTATTTATTTAAAAGCTGGTTTTAATTCTCCTCCTTACAAAGGGAAATTTGGAAAAGTACACATGAACCAACGTAGCAATGTGACAGGGGTTACACAAGTCCTTGAAGAACAGCTTTGAGAGCTATAGACTACTTCATTCATCTTAATGATTATTTAATCTTGGAAGCTGACAGTAAGTTCCTTGCCTACAGCATATTGAAAACTGACAGGGAGAAGGCATTATAAAGTAATATGAATTTAATAGCAAAATAAATAATACAGAAGCTGCTGCACTGATTGTGTTATTCATTATCCAACTGAAGTCAATAGGTAAGCCATGCTTCCAACACCTTCTGGAAGAGATGAAGTTTCCACCTGAACATTATAGACATTTGCAACAGGAAATACGTGGCCTTGGACAAGCAACCAGCTCCTGCTGAGCCCTCACTGCTGAGGGCAGTGAGAAGATTGAAAAGGCAATCTTCCTGTACAGTAAAGTCCTTCACCAATTTCAAAAGGAAAACAAATACCACTCCCAGATATTTTACAGCCCCGGTCTCAAGGGCATGACTTAGCATTTTACTACAAATTGTTGGAATAAAAATAACTGTGAAGGGAATTATTCTCTAGCTATCCGTCCCAGAGTATGCCAAGCCTCCAATGCCCAGAAGAAGGAGAAAACTTCCCTTCCCGGTGTCTGCCAACGCATCTTCCTCCTCATGAGGCTCCTAAAGGTGTGTGGCAGGCAAAAACCGTTTTGGCCTTCCAAGGCTGCTAACTTGCCTGTACCAACTACCACCCCAGTTCTGCTGAGAGCTCAGCGCTAGCAACATTATCTGCCAGCACCATGGCAGAGGTTTTTGCATATTAAATTGTCCGAGATCACCAGACTCAGTTTATTGCAGCACTGCCTCCGTAAAGTTACTTGGGATTGACTCGCAGGACTTTTCTGCCAATATTTATCATGAACCTTAACAAATACAACTAAAATCTGGCCCTATTATTAAAGAATATATTCTAGATCTCAGCTGATGGAATGCAAATCAGTATAATTCCCAGTACCAACCCATGTATGACTGACTGGTTTTGATTGCCCACTGAAACTGATACAAAACAATGTATGCTATTATGTTGTTACATTGCTTTTCAATAACTACAACTCTTTCACAAGTGATACATGTTTTGCAACACCTGTATTGTCCTATTTATTTCTCTCCCTCATGTTTTCATTTATGTTGGGTCTCATTTGTAGGTTTTGAACCAGGATTTGGTATTGGAGAAGCTATTTTCTATGACCATAATATTTTCACCAATTCTGTGTTCTTTTTAAATCCAGTCTTGAGGCTGTTGCAAAGTTTGACTTTCTTGCCCCTTCCCCTCCACAATCACCCTCGCTTGTTTGGATTTGTTCCTGACACTCTGTGAGACAAATACAGTAACAGGCCACTTTTATTCACATGGACATATCCTCTTTAAAAGCCTCTCAGCCTTCAGATTATTGAAGCAAGTAACGCACCACAACGTCCTTCAGCCAGAAGGATGCTGGCATTCGCTGACGAGGTCCAGCAAGGATTGGTCTGACTGCTGAACTGCTGCAGTAAGGAACGCTCTGCCTTACACCATGTCTAACGTTTTAGTCTAGATTTCAAACTCTCCTTTGCAAAGAAGGGGTCTCAACTACTAAAAATCTGTATATTAAACACATACACCAAGAATGCAGTGTACCAAGTACATGGTAAAAAATATGCCCGGTCACATATGGTGTCTGAAAAGTTAAAAACCAGACATTAACACTTACAGAACAAGAGCTCTATTGGAGTAACAGTTTACTAAACTTGACGTTTTCTAAAATACTATAAAATCTAACAATTAGCAGTTGTCTCTAGGACGTGCAAGTTAATTATGTACTTCAGTTTAGCATAGGAGCGCAGTATTTCTGACCTGCCAGCAGTGTGAATCTACCCGCCTCATAGCAACCCATCCGCGAAAAGGCTGTCCAGGGTTAGACAGGCTACTTTGAATTCTCCGGCATACTTTAAGAAGGCCAACCGCTGGGGCCTGTTTAATGTGAGAGTCTCCTGCGGCTGCTGGCTCTGCAGCCATTTCCTTACCACGCACCTGCGTCCTCCCCTGTGCCACAGGTCTTCTCCAGAGCCGGGCAGCTGAGGCCGTCCCACCCGGTCAGAGAGCTGCCCACAACATCCTTAAACAAAAATCTGTAATTAATCAGCGTAGAACTTCAATGCACAAAAGCCTGCACATGTCAAACCTGCATTTTGCACCCCTGCGTGGAGATACCACCCCAGGGGCAGGTTACAGGGGCGGGAAGCCCCAGCACGACCCCAGCTCTGCTGCCGGGGCCGGACGCTCCCGTATGCCC
>NW_009196578.1:676-5067 GCF_000690835.1 Fulmarus glacialis | reverse complement strand
CCCCCCCAATATCCACCCTGCAGTACCCCAGACCGCTGGGAAAAGGTGACCCGCATCCCAGTGAAAATGGGACCCCTCCCCACCATGGGTGATGCAGTAATCCCCTCGTAAAGGTCCAAAAGTCACCGTAAATAACTACCTGGCTCCTGGTCAAGAACTAATTACGCTTTCCCCGTCCTGGGGATCCAGTCGTTAATTGCTCACCCTGATCAACACGAAGCTAGGTTGTCTCGGGAAGTTAAAAATCGGGGCATAATATAGTTTAGCGCGACACAAGCTCTACCTTTCATTAAATTACCTTTTTTTCCACCCCTTTCCTCGAGGCCTCTCGGTTGCCCCAGCGCACGGCAGCCTGGTAGGCATTTATAATGGGGAGGAGTTCGTGTTCGAGGAGAGCAGCTGGTACCTCGTCAACCTTCTCAAGCTCCTCTGGCGCTACGGGCTCAACCCCCTGCGAATGTACATGTGGGTGGAGGACGTCCTGGACAAGTTCATGCGGTACGTTGGGCCCTTGCGAGGGAAAAGGTGGGAGAGTGGCTGCAAGAAAAGGTGCGAAACCTGCTGCAGAGTTGTAAAAATCGGTGAAATCATCCCATCTCTCTCCATTGCTTCTTTCCTGTGGAAAAAGATCAAGATAAGTGCTGTCATCTTCAAGCAGGTATAGCAATAACAAGTGGAAATGCGTGTTAGGTGTGGGATGTCCCATCGGTCTGGTACCTGGGTGCTAAAGAGAATTAAATTCATAACTGTGCACAAAGTGCTTTCGTTAGGAAAGACCAGTAAATTAATAATGAAGGTCCAGGTCTACTTAGGCGTGTACTGCTTAGGCTAGGGCTTGGCTTGTCCCATGAAGCTCCCATGAAGGGCTGTGAGGCTCTCGGGAGCTGCGCTGTGAGATCCTCCACAGCTTCCGAAGGCAACAAAGATAATTAACAGCAATCGAACACCTATTTCTTGTCTCCGGTTAAAGGATCTATCGCTACCAGACGCACGACTACGCCTTCAGCAGTAACGAGCGCCTGCTTCACGCCCTTGGAGGGAACGACTTCACCCGCATGCTGAACGAAACCATCGATGAAGCCATGCAGAAAGCCGGCTTCTCCCATAAGTTCATAAATGAGATGGTTTGTCCAGCCATGAGAGTGAATTACGGGCAAGGCGTCAACATCAACGGTTTCGTAGGTGAGTGTTTCGTTGGTTAACCTCCCAACGCGTTTGTCCCTTGTGCTCTTCACGGGTGTTGGGATTCCTGCTCCCTGGGCTGGTTCCGTGCGGCACTACCTCCCGTGCTGGGTGACCGCCTTACTCCGACAAGTCGCTGGTTAATGCGACCTGCTTAGCCGTGGCCTTCGGCAAGCTCTGTGCCCCAAAGGGATGGGTTTTTTCCCCTTCATTTTCCACTTTGTTTCAAATACTCCCCTACAGAATGACGCCGAACAAGCCACTCTAATGATCGTGGTTTCCTTGTAGGTGCTGTTTCTCTGGCAGGGGTAGAATCGGGCCTTTGGTCAGTAAAAGGGGGGAATAAACTTGTCTGCACTGGCCTTATCTACGCCTCCAAAGCTGAAGTTATCCCTGCTACAGTTTTGTCTATAGAGCCAAAAATCAGACCCAGACCCACAGGTGAGTTGGGTTTGCTTTCCCTTTGGTGAGAGGGGAACGGCGCGCTGCGGGAGCAGCTGGAGACCGGCATCGGTCTCCGTCACCGCTCGGCTGCAGCTCTTAGCAGATCCAAGCAACAGCCTGGGTCTTCCTCGGTCTTTTAAGATGAAAACTGGGCTCTGCTCCAAGCCCCAGGTCGCAGCACTCCCTCAGCTAAGCTGGTACTACTTTATAAAGCTACTTCAGCTCGCAACAAGGCATAATTAGCCTAAACGGGATGGCATTTTAAAAGCCTGATGTTTGTTCGAGGGGACAAACGGGATTCCCTCCAGCCAGGGAGTGGGATAAATGAGCTCTTCTCCCGCTCTTCTCCCCAGGGGACCCGGTGAAGCTCTACCAGGTCACTTACAACACTACGTCGGGACTAACAGGGGATACGTACGACATCGTTGTCATCGCTGCTCCGCTGAGCCGCAAAATGGCCAACATCACCTTCAAGAACTTCGACCCTCCTGTCCCAGAGTTCCCAAATCCTTACCACCAGACTGTCACGACGTTCGTGCACGGACGATTAAACGCCTCCTTCTTTGGTTACCGCGACCCATCTGCCTTTAATTTCGGTGCCATTTTCACTACGGAGAATCCCAAACTGTTCATCAATAGCCTGGGAGTGGTGTCTCCCGTGGAAGATGTAGGCGGCGAAGGAAAGCTGCCCTTGCAGTCGGCCATCTGGAAGGTGTTTTCGAAGGAGGTGCTCACCAAAGAGCAGCTAAACTTGCTTTTCTCCTCCTATGACTCTGTCAAAGTGAAAAAGTGGCTGGCGTACCCCCACTACAGCCCCCCGGAAAAATGCCCTCCCGTCATCCTCCACGACAAAATCTACTACCTGAACGGCATCGAGCGGGCCGCAAGCGCCATGGAGATGAGCGCCATCGCAGCCAAAAACGCCGCCCTGCTCGCTTACCACCGGTGGTACGGGAATAGCGACAGGATCGACCAGGAAGACTTGCACGAGAAGCTGAAAACGGAGCTCTGAGCCCCGCGGAGCCAACGGCCGGCTGCTCGCGGGAGCGTCCGCGCTACAACCTCCGCAGATACAGATCGCGTACTGTAGCTGTTTAGCCACAATTAAAGCTAACGAACAAGGAACTCCTTGCTTAGCCCCTGAGGAGACGCCCAGCCAACTGAAGACAGGCTAGAACAGCAGCAAAAAGGCAGAGGAAGCTTTCGCAAGTGAGCTGGGCCTTCCTCAAGGAAACTCCTCGATCTATCCCTACGTGAGATTAAAGATGACATTTTTAAATGCCATATTGGCCCCAGAAGTGCCCTCTACGGTAAGGAGTCTGCCAAACTCAGGATCTGCATCACTGTGATTAACCCGTGCACGTCGCTTTGCCTCTCTGGCTGCGTTTCAGGCAGGGAAAAATCAACTTCTTGACTGCAAATCTCTCTGCCTCAAGTATTTTCTGAAGGGTGCATCAAGTTGTTCTTCCTTGGGGTGGGACTAGCGCGGTGGAAATTGGGGCTGTGTTCTTAATTTCCTTCCAGAACACGTACTGTAGCTTACGGGTGGGGGGACTGGTCTGCTGCTTGTTAAGGGAGCTGCCAAAATGGGTGTAAGGAAGCAAAACCAGAGATGTCAGATGTCCTTCGCTTCATCAAGGTTTAAAACCGTTAATAATTTAGCCAACCTACAGCAAGGCACCACTAGGTTCAAGTAGGTAAAACCCTTTTCATGAGAATATTGTGTCCCTTGACTGGATCTAACATCGCTGCGATACCTCAACCATGTCTGAATATTGCCAAATAAATAAATATAATAATGTCACAAATAAAACTAACGCGCTGTTTGGAAAGTAAGCTGGCGCCGTTGCCTTGAGACGGCGTACAGCCGCGTTATTTGTGTTGGGGCTGAACCAGCCGCATCCTCACTGCGCCACGGCGGACACAGCAGCGATAAAAGCTTAAGGGAAAAAAAAAAAAAAGATGTTACTGTACTTACGGTCTGTGTTATCCCTGCGGAATGCTTTCTATCCCAGCGGAACAGATTTCCCGCTGCAGGGCACTCCTTGCGCCAGGTCAGGAAACTCTGAAAAGCAAGCTCGGGATTTGTCCTCGTGGCGCGTTTGGCGAACCAGAACGGCTGGTTTCTACCTGCTTCCCATTTAAGAGAAAGATCTAAAGGCTGCTTCCGTCCAGTTCAGCCCCCACAGGCTTTGATTGCTGCACCACAACTCCGTGACACAGAAATAAGAGTAAAAATCATTATTTAAAAAAAAAAAGTCCTACTTTCAGGCAGCCCAGCACAAATACTCTATGTCACTCTTCGCAGAAGGGAATTTTACCATTTTCCCGCCAATGAAGAACAGTAACACACCGAACAAACACGACACAGCTTTGTAGCTCGCTCTTCACAAGATAGTAAGGGGAAGGACGCCACAGGTAGCGCCAATTTAACAACCGCTTCAATAAATTAAACCTCCTGAAAGTCTTCGCAGAGTTTTAAAGCTATTGGGAGCAGAATTAACAACCGCCCCCGCTGCGCCGAAGAACCAGCGCACTTCAGCTGCCCCGCTCCCCAAAAAAGTACAACTCGCACAAGTTACGTCACCCATTACAAAATTTATTTAACAAAAAAATAAGTTTACACTCTGGAAAACTTCGCTGGTAGGTTCAATGAGTAAACAAAACAGGTACACTAGGACTTCTCATGGCTCGTAACGACGTAGGTTTCTCTGGTGCTATACTCGTTCCAAGGCTTCCAGCATAATGATGCTGTTTCCTCGTAT
>NW_009196578.1:0-606 GCF_000690835.1 Fulmarus glacialis | reverse complement strand
GTCCCATCCCCCCAATTTATTTTCCTAAAAAGCTGATGCTGTGCCAAAAATTCATGTGAATTCCCTTCCAAAGACGAATACCCACTGATTTTAACCCTAAGACCCCATGGGTTGTTCCGCGCTATTAAACACATCCGCTTCTTAAAACCCAGCTGGTTTTACCCCCACCGGCTGTGTCCGCGGGTCACCCTCCCCTCGCTTCAGCCCGACGCAGCACTCACCACCATGCCGATATTGTTCTGCTGTCCCCCCGGCGCCATCTCCACGCACTCATCGATGACGAGGTTCATGAAGGGATCAAACCCCCGCAATATCCCCTGGACGTGTCGGCCGCCGTTTAATTTCACTACAAGAAATCGAGCACGTTTAAAGGAGGGGACGGCTGAACGCCAGCCTTCGACGGTTTCTCACCAGAACCGCGGCTTTGACAACGAGCGGGCCCACGAGGAGGGAGGTTCTTTTGTTAATCCGCGTCGCATCCCGTGTGGTAAGAAAAGCCTCTCCTAAGAGTTTAGCACTGCAAATTTTAAATTAATATTGACCCTAATTAATGGATTTTGAAGCCTGAAACCAGTCAGGGCCCGCTCCCGGCGCTCTAACCGCCCC
>NW_009196577.1:98339-107207 GCF_000690835.1 Fulmarus glacialis | reverse complement strand
AGGTGGTCTATAACAGACTCCCAGCAGGGAGCCTCAGATAGCCAGGATAGGCTACATTTAGCAGGATAGCTCCTGCCTTTCACGGCTGTTCTGCAGATTGGCAATGGCAGATAGATTAGGTCTTCACAGGAAGGACCTAACAGATATACGACAGGCATATATGGGTTTAGACGTCTGTGCAAAAGAGAAAGGCCACAGGATAAGAAATCTTACTCCGTGAAAGATGGAAACTGCTATAAAGATCTGTAATAGCAGCAGCCTAGACAAGTATAATTTAATAGCGGGAACACAGAAACGGGGCAGTGTCAGGGGACCGTGTCAGAAGCAAGGTGGGAACAGGGCTTGTTTGCACTTTCTGCTTTGTCTGTGTTCAATTGCAAAACACTGTCAGCGTGATTCTCCATATGCATAAACATTGAATCTTTCTGCTTTACGTAGCCTCAACTGGAAACATTATTAAAGCCTACGTTAAACTGCGTCCCATTCCTAACCCCCGCCCTCTGTCAAACCCTACTCAGGTAAATATCTCTGGGTATGTTAGTGTTTTATGCTCCCTTCATGGTCTTAAAATACAACCAGTGCTACTATTTTATAACCGCCCTTACTGTAAGAAAAACCTGTTTGAAGACAACTCTGCTCATCCCCCCTACCCCCTGCAAAAAACCCCCCCAATATCCAAAACTCAAATGAAAGGTTGTCAAATAATGATACAGAATGTAAGAAACTAGAGAGGAACAATCAGTAAAGAAATAAATAAAGCAATTGTGGATTATGTCAGGGTAATGCAATCAGTATAATTTGCATAAGAACTAATGAATTTCAGCATTAGCTCTTTCATGTGACCAACATCAAAATGACCTATAATACATGTTTAGGAGAATTGTATAGAGATGGAGAATTAAAGGAAAATTTAAGTCTATATTTTCTAACTCTTTAGGACTCAAATCCTGAGGTTTTCCATTTGCTTTAGTTGCACTGCTGCTAGCTGACTATAAAAGCATTTATGTCATAAATTCCAGTCTAGATTTAGTATTTAATTTGGTACATGTAAACCATCCTGAAAGATAATCTTATACATTTTATTTATTTGAAATACCTTCTAACACTGTGCAGTGTTGAAATGCCCTATATTTTAGTTGTCTATGACTACTTCAAAAGCTCAGGGTTTCAATATAGTCAACACAGGGAGAGAAATGCTTCTTCTGAGAGCAATTCAGAACACTGAAGTTAGGGTTTATCTCTATTGATAAGATATGGACCTGAAATTTAGCTGTCTGAAGATAGACTATCCTTCATGTAAGTGCCAAATAGAAAAGGACCTCAGTTCAGCTCTGTAAAATTCTTGTGAAATGAATAGGAGGCCTGTGTATAGTTTCTTCTATGTAGCGGCTCCCCTAACCAAGCGTGGCGAGTACTGCTTAATGGATAATAGAAACACAACTGTGCTGCCTTCATACAATAGACATATAAAAAGAATATCACCTTTCTTAAAAGCAGAATATTAATTGAATGACTTAGAAATGTAAGACTGAACTCATAAAGAGATAGCTATTGAGAAAACTGATTACTTTTTTGCATAATTTTATACATTCTATACAGAACCTGTATTTCTTTGTGGAAGTGTAGAATATAGCATGTCCGTTCTATAAACTGAAGTAGAAATAGCTCCTGTGGGAATTTTTTTCTCCAATATCTTGATCAATACTCACTTTGCAAAGGTCTACCTGGTTTGGTTGTACAGTCTCTCCTGTGTTATATCATCTGTGTCACCCTAGCGTAGACCTGGCTTTTTTTTTTTCTTGCTTCTCTCTTTTAATCTGGAGCAGCATACTGCTTGTCTGCAGGGAAGTTGCAAGGTCAATCATACTTTCACAGCAATGATGCAAGATTCACTCTTCCACAGATTTAACTGTGGAGGGGCTTTTCAAACCTCTTTATCTCCAGTCAGTTATTAGCAGCTTTATTTAATATAAAATATGCTTTAATACCAATAAATATGCCTTCTTGATTTTTAAATGCAAATTACACTGACGTTCTGAATCAAACCCAAATATCCCTCAAATGGGTCTAATCTGAGTGTATCTCAGTGTAAGTTCTATTTTTCCCCAAAACCACAAGTAACAATGAGGGATGCAAGACCATTCCACCTCAATTCTCGGCCTCAAGAAAACCAGCATCTTGCCTTCGGGATAAAATTTTAATTTGGTGCCTACCTTCAGCTGTGCGATTCTGAGGCCTGTAATACATTGATAGAGTGGAAAGCTACCTCAATAACATGCTGCAAAACTCACAGTTCAAATCCACTGGTATAAATGTATCTTCACATAGATATAAGTGACAAAGAATTGTGCGGTCCAAAAGAGAAAGTAAATCTCAGCCTGTAGGTCCCTCTCAGAGCATTAGCAAAAGCTGAAATTGCCAGAATTGTAAGATAAGAGATTAATGCAGGATTTGTTTCTCGAGATCTAATGATCTCATTGAATATGAGTCATGTGGATCAATAGCAAGTTAAAAATCCTGGAAAAAGCGGATTGAATTTGGATAGTTTCTCCTCTACACAGTGTTTTTAGAATATCTTCTCACATCTTGCAGAGTGCTTGCCGTGATACGTGATGGCACGTATTCTCTTGGTGCCAGCAGCTCAGACTATTGCAAGAGAGCAAGCAGAAAACAAAAATATTTGGGACTTTCAGTAACAAACCACACATTATCGTCACGTCTCAAAACATAAGAAATTTCTGTGGGAGGTGTGATGAGAGAAGAGCAAAAATATCAGTCTGCTTCTGAGGGGGATGTTACAACTATACTTACTGTTACAACTGTAACTGTAGCGGGGCTGTAACAATTATAATTAAATGGTTGTGGCCCAGCAGGGGTGTAAACTGATTCAGGATGCTTGTGGGTTCTGCTGAGGATGCAAAACTGTAAGGTAGGCTGCTGAAATGGATGCAGGTTCCCTTCCGTGTCAGTGGAAGAAGAGGTGAATGAGGGGAATAGCTGCTGCTTCCTGAACTCCAATAAGTTCCAGTTCTCAAGAAGCGTTTTTCATGTGTGTGCATGTTTTTTAGGCTCTGTTACAATTTGTGTGGGGAAAATTTTTCAAAAGGAACTAACAGATAGGAGCAGGTGCATTTTCCATTGCCTCCATAAGTAGCTGAAAACAGCAGGTACAGCAATTCCCAGCACGTGGTTTCTGGAGTTTATTATGGAACTTCTTATTTATTTGTGAGTTTATTAGAATGTGCTATTGATCTATGTTTAGGCTGGAAAACTAAATGATAAGCAGTCCTTCAACAAAACACATTTCTCTTCATGGCATGAGTCTCCCTACCCTTTATTTTTACCTTTTTTGAAATGTTTCTCTAACCCACCAAGCGTACAGCATAGGCTGAAGCAGTGAATCGCAATTTCAGGAAGCGTAGGAAAGCTCCTGACTGTACTGCGTGTCTCTAAAGAATACATTAGAGTTGCACTCCACAAAAGGGGGCACCTCCTGAGATAGTGGCCCCGTTAATTACCCTGCCAGTTTCTATTGCGTTCATTCCACTGGCGTACGAGGAAGACAAGGAAGCAATGACAGATGGGCAAGCATGAAAGCTGTGAAAAGTCAGTGATGCTCAGGGTTTTTGCAAGTGTGATAATGACCTCAAGATGATCTGATTTTTGTAAAGAGAGGCTTGTTCTGCAATTGTCATCACCATAGTCTCACATCAGAAAAGGCTTGCTTTTTATATTTATACATCTCCACTTCCTCTCTTGTTTTCTGCTAGTCACATTTCCCATACTTCTAAACAACACAAGTTAACAAAAACTAATGCTAATTCCCAGTGTGTCTAACAACCAGAGTAGGAAGAGTTCGGAACAAGTTTTAGTCCAGACTCTTCAGCTGACTAGGGGACCTAATTTCAGTTTCTTCTTCTGTAAAACAAGAATGATTCACCACTGCAGATTTTTTTTTCTTTTAAATGAATGGTGATATGTGGGTAGAGAGTAGAAATAATGTTTATTGTGAAAGTTGCAGTTTGATTGTACGTAGAAGTTTTGTCTTCTAATGTGAATGCCATGATTTTGTATGCTTGGAATGCATTCAAAAAACCCCATCCCTTTCTCATGTAAATTCATTTAATACATCTGAATCAGTGCAGAATACTTTTAAGAATACTTTAACTCATCCAGTTTAAGATGTGTTTTGTCTGAAAATAGACAAAAATCAGTAGTGTAAGCTAATATTTGTTTGTATTTTTGTGCCTATTTTATTTGAAAACAATCAAGCTTTAAACAAATATGTAAACCAAATAACTAGTTCAAGTAACCGAACAACCCTTTTAAAATCTGCTGCAAATCTTTATTGTCAGTTATTTAGCAGTTAGGATGAACACAGATGAAATATTTGGTAAGTGCAAGGAGTCACCTATGGTTTGACTAAAGCACAGTAGAGCAAGCAGCTGGCTTGAGGTGATACAGCGCCCCAGCCTGTACTGTTTTTGAGGCCAGGTTCCTTTTCTTTACCCTAGCCTTGCTAGACCAGCCCCCTAAACCATGCCTTGCTAGGGTCCACATTAATTTCATGCTGTTGTTGGCTTACATGACTTCCCATCTTGATACCTGTAGTTGCTTGATGGCTGTACGAAGGCTGTAAATCTTCATCTGAAGCCAAAGAAATATCTTATAAACCGTTTTAGGTCTTAAGCTTCTTCCATCATCTTAATTTGTGGGTACTGAATAAAGTTCAGAATATGACATACTCATGTCAATACTTTACTAGAGTAAGTAAAAAAAAAAACCACATACGTGCATTCCGAAGCAAAGATTTGCAATTATTAGCATATATTCATAAATTACCTTTGCTGAATACTTCAAGCCTGATGTCCCAACATTTTACAGTTAGTGTGGATGTTTAATTTTATGCAAAGTGAACACAGCACCCCTGTCCTCTGCTCCAGGAGAGGTTTTCACTGGATTGTCAGCATTGGAGCAGTGGAGATCTGGATCTCCTGAGCTCCGACCAAAGCTTTCAATCCTAATTGCTCGCACCATCCCGTCAGGACTGTTGTGCCGTATGTTGTATATTTTAGGGAATAAACCAACACCTTGCATGTAAAAGCACATGGGCTTGGCCACTCTTACTGGCCTTAAGGTTATGCTGTCATTCATATGGAAGGTTGGAAACTATTTAGCAGTCAGAGCTTCCAAAAATCATTAAAATTTAATTTGCTTGTGGGGAGGGAGGCGTAAAGCACAAGAGATTATGTTCAGTTTATGAGCCCTGACCTTTCATGCTCAGCCATTTCTCCAGTTTAATTTTGGTTCATGAAGTACATATTTCATATGGCTCTGGCTATTATTACGTACTTCTTATTTTATTATTACTTGAATGTATATGGGAAGCTATCATTTCCTTTATTGCTGTGGGAGACAGCATCCTGTATCAGTCAGGAAGTACATGGGGGCAACAGTTAAATGTTCTCTGTGCTGAGGCTATGGTCAGCTTTAGAAAAGGGAACCGAACAGACGCTCTATACCTTCAGATGTGTTCCTGCCATCAGTGCCGAGAGAACATCAAGCTTTTTAATAGCAAACCCCCATGCACATCTGGGTCCCCGCAAGCCCTGCTGATTTTTCCAACCATCTGAACGGATGTTCAGTTGCTGTAGGACCAGCTATTTAAAGACTCCACTGCAGCTGAATGATGTTTCCCTTTTTCCCCAATGCTTTTGTAGCTGCTCAGTAATGATCATCATGGGTCACTGTTTATTATCCCAGCTTCACAGTAATGTTATTTTTCACAGCCCCCCACATGACTGTTTTCATTCCATTCCCTCTTTCCTTTTGGACTTTGAACACTTCTTAATCCAGGACAGAAAAAAACTCAAACAAACAAATAAGACAATGCCCCCCCCAAACCAGTGGACAATGCCAAAATAGTGTCTGGCTAGTAGCCAGATCTCTAACATTGAGCGGAAAGATGCATCCCTACGTGTTCATGTATCTTGTTTCTTCCAAACTCTCTACCCCAGCTGCCCCAAACCACTAGAGCTGAGCAAGCAGACAAACATAAACCACCTGATTAAAGAGAGCTTTTCTTCATGAAGTCCTTGTATCTGCACCCAAGGTGAAATGTCCCAAGATCAAGAAGGGCCAGAGAGGTCAAGACCAATCAGCCAGTCTAAAACACACACCTGGTAAAACACTAAACAAACACATCCTGGTGTTAAATAATACAAAGATAGTGCCATGACTATGCTTTGTCCATTGTGCATAGTGTGTGTACATGTGGGAAGACTTCATTTAATTAGGAAGGTAAAGGGGAAGACTATTGGATTCAGCAGTACTTACAATAACATCTGCTCTTTAGACAACAGTCTCCTATCCATCCATTTAGCTTTTCCCAGCAAATTAATGAAGGGAGGAAAGGTGAAAGGAACTCAGTAAATAAGTCTGAAATCAACTATCGCAGTGCCTTGTGGAGCTAGAGGCAGGTGATTAAGGAGGCCTTTCATCAATATTTGATTTACACCAGGCATTCTTTATTTTAAGTAACTTCTCTCTGTGTCTTGACAGGTGGGTTGGCTGTGCAGCAGTCATCAACACACAATCTTTCAATGCTGGAATTGTGCTTGAGTGCGAGTTGGCAAACTACGTCCCTGCGTTTAGATTTGTGCTCGTTTTTTACTACCCTCATTTGCAACAGAACACATAAAGCTCTTTAAATGAGTGGCACCTATAGAGGACAAGATATTTGGAGTTAAATCAGAACAACGTATGTAATATCTCCTTGTGTGTTGAAATCCCTCATAAAATGTGCTTTCTCAGGAACCGCAGTTATCATGTGCAAAGAAAGATTAAGAAAACATTATCTTTAGTAAATTTCTGTGTGCCTAAGCTAACCAAATATGGTGAGAGCACAGAGCTTGGATAGCTTGGTTGAAAGGATTTTAATCAGGAATAGGCACAACAGACAAATAATCAGCGCCCTGTAAGCTCTGCAGCCTCTTGGATCCAACTTTTTTTCCTTAAAAATCTCTCTATTCTGAATGTTTCAGGAGTCCATCCTCAATCAGGAAAACATTTAAGTGCTGTGTAAAACAGAGATAGTCAATAATTCATAACCAAATGTTGTCTGAATTGGGACCTGACTGTGGAGAACTAGGCTTTCAGGCAGCATTTTAATTGGATACATGGAGCTTGTCAGCAAATTATAGGAAAACTTGTAAACAGCTAGTAGGCTTTGCTTTTTTAACCCAGATAAAAAATTATGACAATGTTGTTCATCTTGTTCCGGACATTTTATTGACATCTAACTGCTAGGCAGAAGGTGTGATGACGAAGCTTGAAGCAACAGGACCTTATTAACAGCAGGACAGGACTTTGGAGAGACTCAGAAATTGGGGAGACTCTATGGGACTGTAGCAACTGATAACTACATACTTACGAGAAAATGACAGGTGAAACCTAAGGATGATTCTTTCCCACAGTTTTTGTCTGAGGCTGTCTCGGACTAGGAAGATAGCATGATCTTTTCTTGTTTGTTTAATTCATTCAGTTTCCTTTGGTTTGAGCTAAGAGAATCTGAGGGGCACAAGACAAAGAACAAAGAAGGAGTTCTCGGTATGTGTTTACCGTGGCACTAAGAACGTGCCTCTTCCCTCCGCAGCTGAGTTCAGCTTCGGCATAGATGTCCTCTGCAAGTATAAGCAAGTGGCTTCCTGTGTCTTCTTAATCCGTTAGCAACTATGACAGCTGCATTCACCATTTCTGATGTAGAAATCTCTTTGCTTAAGTAAGCCATGGAAATGAATGCCTAGGAAGTTAGCAGAGGCCCCATCACCGAAACTTTTAAGATCAGTGCAAACAAACTTTTGTGAGGAATGGCACAGCTCAGTCTGGTTTTCCAGATTTCTTTGATTTCATGGAAAAGATTCATGTAACTGAACAAGCAGTCAATGTCAAAACTTGTGGTCGCTACAATTACTAGGGTGTAAATGAACCAGATACTTAGGATTTTAAATTGTCCTTATCTTTAACTATTAACTGAAGTAGCAGTGATATAACAAAACGGTGCTAACTGAAAATTGTCTTAATATAACCTAAATTCTTCACATTGCTTTTAAAGTGCTTTCGAAGTTGTTCTCTCATCCTCTGCTGTTAGTGCACTCTGCAGTCGCAGAGGCTGGGTCAATGAAGGGGCACAGTGTATATCTTCAAAAGAGATCAATTGCAATCCCCCAAAGACTATGCTGCATTACCATTACAGAAGATCACTAATCAGTAGCAACTTGCTATACAGCATTGGACACATGTAACTTATCTTCCTGCATTATCCTCTCTTTAAAAAAACCACAAATCTCCAACCAGCTATATGGAGGATTGAATGAGATTATGCTCTTACCCTGCTGAGCCTGGGGTAAATGGCGACTCAGACATTGGAGAAGGCTGGAATTCTTCTGACTGTCTGAAATAAGCAGTAATTTCTCTTTTTTATTTTTATTTTTACTCTTGGTTTATTTGCTTGTTTTGCAAGGGAAATGAAAACAAGCAGCATGGTTTTGGGGGTGTTTTAGGAAATGTTCAAATATGCGTGTTTAAAGTTTGTGTACACTTAAAATTTGTGCAACGTTTCAGAATGTCGCCGTCCCTTACACCGTCCTTGCACCCCTGCAGAGGACAACATAAGGGAAAGCATATAGTGAAGAAGAGAAGGTCAGGAGCTGCTTTGGCCCAGGCGGTGTCGCACAGCTCGACCCTCCAGGCTGCCGCCCCGCCTGGGGTTGGCCTCTCAGCTGGTGCTCTGCCCGCCTGGCTCTGAGCTTCCACGTGAGCGTGCCGGTGGACAACTGCATGCGCTGTGTGATGTGTCACCACCTGCCA
>NW_009196577.1:64225-98308 GCF_000690835.1 Fulmarus glacialis | reverse complement strand
CAAGTGGTATGTCTTTTGTGTGGTCTCCCCCCCTGCCATTAGCGGTAACGGCTCGATTCCGGGAATCCTGATGGCTCAGTGATTCAGGGTGTTGTAAGAAATACTGGTTGTGATCTGTGTTCTCCGCTACCACCTTCATTTCATCCCGTTTTAGGGAACAGGGAATTAAAAGCAATGACTTCAAGACATTAAATAAATAAATGCGAAAAGGGCAGTACCTTGAACTATTAGCTATACCTGAAGAACCGCTGTGGATTTATGTTTCTGCAAGTTTCTGTGTGCTGTTGAAGCAAGGAGTTCTGATAGAGCTCTCTATTACTAAGAAATAGATCAGGATTGGGGTTTTTGGTTTTGGGTTTTTTTTGTTATTTACTGAGACTGCAAACTGCCTGTTAATCACAATTTCCTTCTGTTCTTTTTCTACTTTATTATGTGATGTTTACTCAAGCATTGGAAGAGTTGATTTGCTTTCTTCAGTTGTTGTACGCATCAGACAGTAGTTGTTTTTTAACATGGTAACTAAACATTAACAGCCAGAACTTCTCAAACTCACCTTCATGTTCTTGACATTGGAAAGTAATATGTTGCCAAAACAGAAGTAATGAGAAATAAAGTAGCTTGTATTAGATAGGGAAATTTATTTAAGTGATGAAAATTACCTGTATTCAAGGTGTTCTTCATATTAATATTAGAAAGATAACTGCTTCAGGTAGTTGGATGCTTTAGCTACTGTGTACTGCTTGAACTTTTAGTTTAGTTATTAGATGCTCTCTTTGTGGTGGTGTTTTGCTACTTGCCTGCTAAGTATATTTGCATTTGATAATTTATTTTTTAAACAAGAGGAGAGAAAAATAGGGGGGAAAAGTACAAAATCCATTGGCTTTTCAACATCATTTGACTTAAAATACAAACTTTATTAGTCAGAGGATTTGTTGCAGTTACAGAGATAACTGCACTTCCAGCTCACCCTGGCATCCTCCAGAATAAATAACCTCGGGCATCCATCAGCTCTTAGCTGACTCACGCTCCATTCCCACCATGCGCAGGCTGCATCCCCTGTGATTTATCACGGCTGCTGCCTTAGCAGCCCTAAGTCAGCTTTGCTGTCTCTAGTTTTTTCCACCCTGGAAACAATATTCTTGATAACTAACTATTAAATTACCTTCTTAAAGCGAGACGTATTTAGAATCGAACCATAAAGAAGCAGATACACTTCAAAA
The DNA here is from genome assembly GCF_000690835.1 of Fulmarus glacialis. Taxonomy (NCBI): domain Eukaryota; kingdom Metazoa; phylum Chordata; class Aves; order Procellariiformes; family Procellariidae; genus Fulmarus; species Fulmarus glacialis. The sequence continues at coordinate 97,088 of NW_009196577.1, read as the reverse complement.
CAGGGAACGGTCTGTACCCACACCTCCTTCACCCTGTAGTTTACCACTTCTCGGTAATTTCTTATCGTCTGTTCTCCATGTGGTTTGCCTTCTCGGTCAGACTGCCTCTGCAAGAACTGCTGCCTATGTCTTACTATCTACTGGGAGACCCCTTGAGATTTAACCCATCCCCATTCTGCTCCTTCATCTCCCCTACCTCCTTTGAGAAGGCTTTTAATTAATGTAGGGATCCTTTTCACCCCTGAACTACCACTCTGGCAAGACAGGGAAACACTGGAAACAAGCTGCCCTGATGACAACTGGCTAGTAACAACAGCACTGGAAACAAGATACTCTATGTTAACAGTTCTTCTTTTTATCTTTCAAGAGTGTACCAAGATGCTCTGATTTGAGGAGCCAGTGCACATACTTGTCCTTCCAGCAGCCTCATTAACATTAAAGAACAGAAGTATACAGTGCATATTTCACAAAACTAGCCGCCATGGCGCCAGTAAATAGGCCAGACAGAGTATTCACAAAATGGTTACATAACATTACCATGTTGAACCCAGAATCAATATAATTTCTCTTTGTAGGCTAGGTTTTTTTACCAAAAGAATAAATGTTTTCAGGTACAGTTTTGATTTGAAATTTTATTTTCATAGATTGTTGGTTATACAGTGGATAAATGCAACGTTATACTGCTGGGGAATAACAGAAGTATTGTTTCTCTGTCATGATTATGATACCTGCAGATATTAAGTAAGCAATGGTTGCTAGTGCGCAAAATCCATAAGTAGTAATCTGTCATCTTGAAGCAAATGTATCATAGCCTCAATACCAGATGTAATGATTGTATTATAATAATTTCCTTAATTTTCCCAGGTGTATAGGAGTGATTATAATACCACTTGTTTTAAAAGCTAAGGAATTTGCTAATAAAAAATAATCTTTATGCATTTATTCATAGGTCAAATATGGTGCAGAAAGCGTGAGAAGTTTAACGTCTGTAGGAAGAAAGTGTTTCTAGCAGAAGATAATCAGGAATAAAATAAATCCACAATTATATTATTTTCTAATGTTTTTCAGTGAAGAAGGTATGTTTGAAAGTCCACAGCTTGCTTCTGCAAGTTGGAAATTGATGCCAATGCACTTCCTACCTCCATTGCCCTTAGCATACTTTGTGGAAAGTCTTACCTGCTCGAACTAGCTGATTTTGAGAAAAGGTTTTGTCCTTAAGACCCAATCTCCTGGCTTGCAGTTTGTAAGTTAAGTACATAGTAATCTCTGTTGGATAAAGACATCCTCTCACTAGGAAGCAGCTCCTCACCTGATGAAATCAATGGTCCTCTGACACCAGCTAAAAGCGGTGTGTGTGTGTTTGTCTGGGCCTTGCACATGCAACATGGGTCTCTCTTAGACTCTCTAATCACTGCTGAACGGCGTGAGTAATACATTCAAAGATCTTTAGCTGGAAAAGGCCTGGTATTTTTCTTCTTGTACACTATTTGTTTAACGATAGGGGCAGTCTTTTTTTCCCAGAGTTAACACCTCACAGTGAATACAGTAAATACACTTTTGCCCACATGAATTTCCACTGAAAGCTGAAGTATGCAATGGAACTGAAAAATGTTACTATGTCCTTACATTCATGCTATGAACCAGGCAGAAAAGTTGTAACATTTTAATTCTATACTGTTTGTAGTATCTTTTCTAGTTCTTCAGTCTCCATCTTTTTTTACCTCTATATAACCTTTGCAATGCTTTAATTTCCTTGCATTCTTCATCGTCAACAAAATATTTGCAACAATTGATTTAATAGTAGAACATTTGCAGAAACATACTGACCATGCAAAGTGTCCTGTCTTGATTTTTTTTTTTTTTAAGTATAGAATCCCTGTTTAAATTTAGGCTCTAAGTTAACTTTGACTGTAAAGTAAATGTTCATTTTTTTTCATCCTGCCTTAGTAGCCACTGTTCTTTGCACATAGCCAAATAGACCTTTCTGTGATTCCATCTGGAAATGCACAGCTGGAAACTGTGTCCTGTTTCTTGGTTCTGTTGTCTCACTTTATTCCGTCTTGGACAAATGAGAGCGTTTATGTTTTGTTACTACATATGGATGATAAGAATTCTGATTAATTATTTGTAAATATCCTAAAAGAATGGGAGTAGGGCAGCTATAAATATCTTATTTATATCCACTAATTCATTCTTACAAATATGATCTCTTGCAATACACCATATAGCAAAGGCACACAGCTTTTTATCAGCTGTTGTTTTGATGGCTGTTAAAAAATGAGCCTATACTATATCTGATGTGGTCAAAGCAGGTCCTGTGTGCAGGGCCTGGACAAATGGAGGGCCCAAAGCAGACGTAAAACAGGTTTAAAGCTCTGTAACATCTGAACACTGTTTCCTGTCTCTAGTTCTCATTTTTATATTTGGCATAAGCTACTATGACCTTTACTCCTATCCTTTAAAGGGATAACTTTTACAGCAGTGGGGGTGATTTGGCCTCAGATGTCTAAAACTTCTACTGAATTCCACTTGCACCATATGTGCCTATAATGGTGCGTGTTGATTTAGTGCTGTGGGTTGTAATCCCACTCTCCCCACCTTCCCATCCCAAAGGAGCTCATAGAGATCACTTGCACTACTTAATTAAAGACTTTATTACACATAGCTGGCTGTAACCAGGGTTGTGAGAGACCTACTGAGAGACCTCCTCCTTCCCCCTCCCCCCCCGCCCCGATTTTATACCAGTAAATGTTCAGAAGTTTCTATTGCAAGTGCCTGAATAATTAATACTAACTTGAGCATTCTGGATTAAAGAAATGTAGAGCTCACACCAATATCTTTTAAATTAGACATATTTAGCCTTTGGGTTATGTGTAGTAGCAAGTAACTTGGAAAAACAACCATATTTTACTAGGTTCATTACCTACAGGTTTCTGTTTTCACTGAAAAATTCTTAGGGATGTGCAAATTTAAAAACTTGAAAAACACCGAATTAAAGACAGGTTCCATGGGAAAAGTATGAGGAAATATATTGTTTGTTTGTTTGTTTTTCTGTTTGAAAGAAAAATGGTCAAAGGAGGTAATGGAACTCTCCTTACTCACTCCATTCCCACATTTCTGTATACAAAGACCCCTGACTCTTAAAATTTAATTTTAAAACAGATATTTTTGTCTAGTCAGGAGAAAAAAAATACATCATTACTCACCTTCATATTTAACTTGTTTGAGATGTACACAAATATTCCCTTTTTCTTAAGTGATCTGGAAAAGTGTTGCTCCTACATTTGGTATTCTGGCACCTGCAAAACACACTTATCAGAACTAGTCTCTGGATAATAATCAGCTACATTTTGAGGTCTAGGAATGTCTTGTCATTATATAAATTCTGCAATACAAAATTTTACTCCATTAAATATTTACTTTATCAAAGAATTCTTAAAGCCCTGCTCTCCCAAGAAAAGCTAAACCAGTTGTCTTTAATCTCTGTTTATGTCTTCCTTTGTTCTTTCAGTATTTATTGCCCATTGCCTCTTTGCTGCCTCAACCATCTATCCATTTGTGAACTTTTACTGTCATAGGAGCATCATCAATGTTGGCACACAGATATCAATGAGGCTATTTCCCTGAAACAAAAAAGGTTCATGAAAAGAGATGGTGTTCAATGCATAAGATGCAGCTTTGTATTGATCCTCTGCCATAAAAAGCTATTTTAAGCATTGGCTATGCTGGGCCTTCCAGTTGTATCATTACATGTTGCCACTTCTCCTGAGCTCCATCAAATCACCAAGAATGGAGATGGGACTGCCAACCAAATATTGCAGCTATCATTCCCAGTACTGGGAAAACTGAGCTAACAGTCTGAACATCTGGATGACGACAAGTTTATTACTGTCAGTCTGTCCAACATTTGTCATTTCTTACATATCTTTGCCATATCTTAAAAGCAGAGCCAGTGCTGCACTTCCATTGCACTTATTTGGTAGTATGTTACGGACCACCTGACCCGAGGTGGTCTTGACTGCCTAATGTAAAAGCAGCGAGATTGCTTCTACTTTTTCTAAGGCTGCTTCTCAGCTTCATCTTCAGATAAAATTAAAGACTGGCAGTCTCAGAAAAACGTACTACTGCTGCACAAAGATCATATTCTTCAGGCAAATCATCAGTCATTGTTTTCAGTATTAGAACAGTGGGATAGTGTGTTCACAGGCTGGCATATTTTCTGTATGTAAATACCTTCAATAGATCGACATGAATGGGGAAGGTTATTTATAGAGAAGGGATGTATGCTGGTATAAAGAGTTAAACACAGAGAAGCTTCGTTTATTCTCTAATGCTACATATGGTCTCTGAAAAATCAAAGCTTGAAAACGTCATGGAGCTTGGAAAACGATGAAACCACAAGTCATTTTTAACTAATTCCTGTATGCCATGTTACTGAATTTTACAAGATACTGCAGAAAAAAACCACCATGTGGTTTCATTTAAGCATATGTTGGCTCTCCTAGGTGAACCCCATGAAGCAAATGAGTGCAAAGAAGACAAGATTTGGAATATTGCTTGGTACTGAAGTATTCCATCTCCCTTTTTGTGCTGGAGCCCAAAATCTAGTAGTTAAGAGGGACCAACAGAGGCTGCAGGGAAATGGGAATATAGTTCCTTGCTGATCAAAATGTGCAGGAAGAACTAGCATTCTTTTATACTTATCTGCCCCTACGGCTACCTCTGGCTTCTTTTAAGACCTACATATAGGTTGAAAGCTACCCCGGGGGTCTTGGCCGATGCTTATTTTCCGCATTAAATTAGGATGTTTGTCTACCTTCTCACACTTCTGTTTCATATCTCTATGACGACAATACTAACATTTTCAGGGCACCTATCACTTAGATAACCAAGACAGTTTCTTAGGCTGTATGTGTACAGAGCCTTTTGCAGTGGGGGTCCTGATTTCTGGGTGGGCCTTTGCGTGTGGTAGTGATTTTGAAATCTGAAGCACAACTCTGAATTCTTTTTTGTGGTATATTTCCACTTTGGTTTGACTGGCTGTTGAGCTGTTCAGGACTTGAGGCTCTTTTCAGTTACTCATGTAATATTCTGCTAGTATAAACCTTGAGTAAATAAGAGGAGAATTAACCTTCTAAATTTCTGACAAAACAGCATGATAGCAGACATCACTTTAACAGTCACTTTCGAGAAAACATAGAGCTGAGATAGCAATTCCTCATCCATAATCTGTTATCCATAATATCCATAATCCTGTTAGGTTTTGCACCATTAAAAATATTTTCCAAGAAATTAACACAATAGGCTAAGAAAGTTATGTGAGATTAAATATAAAGCTATATTCTTGACAATGATGCTAACCTTAACGAAAATAGTAAAGTCCTTGGTCAGTTCTTAAAGATCAGTTGTAAAACCTTTCCTTGTGTCTATATTAAACTACCTTGCAGAGTTATGGCATGGGAATTCAAGTATGCTGCTGAGAAAAGAAACTGTTTCCTTTTAAAAAAATTACTGCTTCATAGCTACTGAAAGTAGCAGTGAAGTTAGATAAAAATTTTGAAACAAACACTGTATTTGGGAGTTAGTCCACTTCTAGAAACGTTGTTTCAACAGTCATTATGGGACCACGGTACAGGCATTTCTAAGTATGTTCAGTGCTAAAATCTTAGAAAGTACTCCTTTAGAAATCATGTAATTTCCTTTTCATGACCAATGTTTAGAAGATTTTGCACCAAAATATTTTCTAAAAAAGGTAATTTTAAGCGAAACTTAGTTTGATACTTAAAAGCTTTAGAGATTCAAGGCCTTGCTTTTACCCTTAAAATGGTACAAAATATTAATATCTTCACCAATATGAATAGCTCTGAATGTATCCAACAGCAGGACTTACAGAACAGCAAAAGCCACTTCCAGCCTTCTCTGGCATAAATGAACATCTCTCCTTTCTATTTTGTTGTTCAACTCCAGTTTAAACGGTATACGATTGATGCACTTTGTATGCTCTCTAACAGCGAGAATTAAACTGTTATAGAGCAAGTCTGTCAGGGCAAAAAAGGATGTAGCACACCCTGATAAACACATGCCCTTGTTCATTTCTAATAATTCCAGGGGCTGATGAATTCTATTGCCAACGGATTTCGGTATGTAAATCTCCCTGACTAAAGCTTTGCTGAATTTTATAAGAACAGAGTGTTGTCTTTGTGTTACTAAACACAATAGTTAGTGGGTCTTGTGACCTTACTCTCTAGGGATTGGATCTTTAAAAAAATGTAATGAAGAAAAGCTCCACAATGTACTGTGGAGTATAAATGAGACCCTCGAGATTCCTAAACCAATCTAGGAGTTTACAATAAAAATTTGCAAATGCAAAAGTAATTTTGACAGAGCATGAATAGATGATGACTGGATATGGATATAAAAGGAGCGGAGTTTCCTAGTGAAGTTTTCATTCATGTGGTAAAGTGCTGGAGGTGACAGTTCACCAGCTACACGCTGTCTTACGAGGAGATTGCCTTGGACTTAATAGAGTACTCAGGGCAGGTCAGGGGACATCAATAGCTGATTGCTTAAAGGAGTTAATGCAGCAAATGAGTAAGGTCATTCAGGCATGTCGTTGGGTTATTTCTAAAGCAAGATATAGAATGAGTGACTAATTTCTTTGTACCTCTCTTCCCCTTCGTCTCATAGTTTGAGCTCGTTCATTCCTGAACAAGTATTGCAACTTTAGTGCAAATTAATCTCTCCGTGGCTGCTCAGACACTGGCCGTGTGTCCTCCTTTGGGTTTCCCTTTCCCAACGGGAGCAAGTCTAAGCATTATTGACTTGCAGACACCAAATCTTGAAAGTTGAAGCTGAGTCTTTACATTTGAAAGCTGAAGGTTGTTCACCTTGTAAAAATCTAGATTAAATGCTCAAAGAATGTGCAATTACTGTAAGCTAAAACTTCAGCTTTTTCTTATTTAACATTGGGAAATGTGTTCCTTTTACAGAACGATTAAAATCTGCCTAGCTTTTTTTTCTTTCTTTCTTTTTTTTCTTTTTCCCCTATGTGTCTTTCTGAATAGAGAAATTTGGGATATTGGCAGAGCTGGTGAGCCCTTTGACAGGAGAAGGAAAAGTCCTACTCCTAGGTAGAAGGAGGTGCTGCTGGAGAATCTATTTGCAGACGATTTTTAACTCACGGTTTATGAGAGGTATCTACTCCTGTTACTCCTGTTCCAGTTCTTATAAGCAGTGAATTTAAAAGGCTTGAAAAGGCACTTTTTTCCCTGCAGCCTAGGCCAGAAGAGGTAGGGAGTTAAACTCCTTTCTGCCCCAGGAACTATTCTGAACTGGGCACTGGGTTACATGTAAATGAAAATACTCTCAAATATCACACTTTTGTGTAAAGCAAATGTATATTCTGTGAAAGTGTTGCAAAGTCTAATGGATTTGTCTAATGGATAATGGATTTGTGCTCTTCTGCTGTTAAAAGTCCATCAGTAACTAACTGAGTGTAAGTAGAAGAAGAAAGGGATTCTTCAGACTAGAAGGTTGTCTCCCAAATAACCATGAATAAGAAGATGAAAGATTTGTTTGCAATTCTGTTTCTGTAAAGACTGATAAAAGGAACAGTTTAGACTTTCCACAAAGAGCCAACAAAAAGCCTTTTGAAAAAAACTTTTTTTTTGTTTATTTTTTCTTTAAAAGTTGTTTTGTCATTCAAAAACCATTATGGGAATTCAAAAACCATTATTTTCCTCATTTATTTGAAACTTACTCACTCCAGAGAGGCCTTCTGGATAAGACTCCCAAGGAAAAGCAACAAGCAATTTATTTTTTAGAACAATAGAACAAGTCTTAAAAAGTGGCATGGAAGATGGAGAGGATACAAAAATAGAAATCTGCCAGAAACAAATTTTTTTAATAGGAAGTTATTTTTATTAAGTCTTATGCAAACAACTGGACTTAATGTGGAATCAATATGCATGCTATTTACATCGTTTCCTTGAAATTTTAACTTTTCTGTCATCTGGTAGTGGCCTTATCATTCTGGGTATTAGATACTACTTTGAGGACTAGTTGATCAACAATGAGGCAGAAGAGTAACTTGTAGATGCTTATGCTTGCTAAGTTGTGTGTGTGTGTGGAAGAGAGTTTATATGGGATTTTCAATAAAGCCAAAGAGAGATGTTGAATTTCTAGGGACATTCAACTCAGCCTGTGTGTCCTCAGCCCTTTTTTTCTGAAGTCTCCACCCTTTTTCTGAAGTCTCCAGCTAAATGCACAGAACTGATTTGCTTTTTTTTTTTTATCCCTGTGTGTAGCAAATTTGCTGAAGAGGCATTAGTATTTATCATGACAGGTTCAGTCATCAGAGTAAATATCTGTCTGCCTCATTCTGGTTTTGACTTACTTGATTTATGATGTTGCAGAAACACTAATATTAGCATTTTAAAGATTAAAACAATTTTTAGACTAGAATAGACAGTAATCACTATTGAGTATTGTGATTTATAGGATTCTTTGAAAACAAAGATTTATCTTTAAATATTTTTATCCAGACCCCATGTCTTATTAATGGCCAAAATTAAGTTGAAAATATTAGCATATGATTGGCATTACAAAAAAATGAAATATACTACATGTAGAGATACATTAAGTTGTTCTGCATGAATATATTATAGGAAAAGGTTATTTTTCACAACATCTCTTTAATTTTCTTCACAATCCATTGTTTTGTGAATGTAAGCCATTGCCCTAGTCCTTTTTTACTTTCCCTTATGGAGCAATATGAAAATATCCGTACAAAAATAATTTAATCACTAAAAAAAACACCAGCGGGCACATTTCCTTGTAGCATTAATGAGCACTCTTCTCAAAGCCATCTTGCAATGGTGAAACCTTGTTGGAGGTCTCTCCTGAATTAGGTCCTGAGATGAACGTTGCCCACAACTTTTCTCATTCTGATTCTCCTAGTTAGATTTACTTGTATGTAAGCTGAAGGGGAAAACCTGATTTATAACTTCATGATTCGGCCTGTGCTTTGGCCATCTTTGTAGGGCAGAGAAGTGCAGCTATCTCAATCAGAGAGAAGGCACTAAGTGTATTAAAGCTATCAAAGACTGTGTCTTTCTTTTCCTTTATTTCAATGTGAATTTAATATTCATGAATCATGCCAGATTAACAGAAAAATAGCTTCCCCCTACCCATTATGCAAAAGTCCTGCATAATTTAATGCAGAAGAAACCAATATGGCTATATATAAATTTATCAAAAAGTCATCATTTTAATAGCAGTGAGTAATTTTTCTATAGGTTTTATGAACTAACCTGTATAATTCAGTACTTCTAACAGCCTGTATGAAGGTTATTATCTATTTATTTCAGTGAAACTTTTTCTTGAGGAGGCCCACATCTAATCCAGGGAGGCATACTAACAGTGAAAAGTAAATTGCTCCCTGTAGTAACTGTGGTAACTAACCAGTAGTTGGTATCTCCCTGAAGTGGCCATGATGTGTTGACCACTGCCAATTGTGGTGGTGCCCTTTGGGGAGACAGGCAAATTTGGCCAGATCCTTTTAGCTGTTCAGAACTTGAATAAGTCCAAATAGATTCATGGTTAGGTCCAGCTTTACTCCCACAGCTGTGAATTTCCAGGCTGGTGATTATTAATTGGGATTGAGGTCATTTTTAGTAGACTAATAAAATTCTATCAGAAGGTAGTAATTTTCAGTCTTTCATTTGTAATGTCCTTTAACTTTACAGTTTGATTCAACAACTATTGTTTAAAATAACATTTTGTGAAGAGTTTCTCTGTAGTGTGAAGGGCTTCATCTTCATCTGCTATCCCTGTCCTATTTATATATTAGTTACTTGCATGTGCTGAAACAGCTGTTTCTACCATTAATTATCCATATCACGATAGTGTCTAAAGACCCTGGTCAGAACTGAGCCTGTGATGCCGTAAATGCAGTGCAAATGCATAGAAGGTCTCTATCCTTGCCCTGGAGATAATAGTTCTAATAATTTTTTTTTTTAATTTGAGATGTTATCACTACATTATCTGAACAAATGTTTATCTCTCGGCACCTCTGTGAAGCAGTGGAATATAATCCTCAATTCAGAGATAAGGAACTGAAAGATTGTGACTTGTCCAAGGTCACATAAAAAATCCATGGCAGAGTAAGAGGCCAAAAATGTCCAATCCGGCCTCATTGTGTTAAGCACAGTACCATTTCTTCTTTCTGGTTTCAATTAGAAATAGATTATCTCATGTTGGTTTTAAATTAGGAAACCATTGAAGCAGTTATTGCAGACCAGTGAATAAAGCGACCTGGGCATTTGTCCATTACAATTAGCTACTAATTTCTACTTTTCATGGATGCCTGAATCCTTTTCTTTGTCTTGACAGCTACTTTCCTTTCCACCACAATGTTAGCTGGTTTCAATTAGTGTAACTCCCTCCACCTCAGGATCTTCCCCTTGAATTTCTCTTTTCTTAGAGTCTGAAGCACACAGAAGTTTACCAAATCCACTTCAGGAACGAGTTCTTTGGACTAGGTTCAATTCTGTTAAGGCATCCTCATACCGGCGAGGCTTCCCTAAGCCCATGGATTCACCCTACTGTGAAACCAGCATATTGAATCAGACCCAGTATGTCCAGCACTCCTTGGCACTCTTGGAAACCATGTCCTTTGTCCTCTTCACATCTGGCTAACCACCTTGAATCGTGACTTACTGTGCCTGCAGTGTTTCATCTTTGTTATATCTCAGTATGTGGGCCAGATGCGGATCTGACACAGCATTGGAAGAATTCGACATAGCTAATTTGCTCAAGATTCTTTGATTCTTTCTTTTTTTCGCTACGGAATGTCTGTTTTTATTAGAGATAATGCAGGGTCCTTTTTTAATTGATCTGCCTTTTAGTGATTAGGTTTTGTCTTCCTTGCTTAACTACACCAAAAAATTTAAAAAACACGCAGCAATCCTGACAACAGGTTTCAACTGAGTTTTTTAGGCAGTAGTAAGACTAACTGAGCACAAAGAGTGATAATACATACTGTAATGTGGAACATACTATGTCATTGACAGAAGTTTATTCTTATGCCTTTCTAAATAAGACCTTCCATTGAAAGCCACTAGTTTCAACTGAAGGGAAGCAAAAAGGTGCACATGGACATACCTGAAAGAAAGATGTAGGAAGCCCTGCCTTTGAGGCAGTGCAGTCTGGTAGGTAGAGAGTGAGGTTAGGGGCTCAAAGAGCAGGAGCTATTCCTGCCGCTGTGCCTGACCTGACCTGTGACATTAGAAAAGTCACTTGCCTTCTCTTTGTTCCCAATCAGCTTTGATGTGTTCTGTATTCAGGTGTATCTTTTGGGCAACCTTGCCTACATCTGTACTGTGATAAACTTCTTGATCATTTTCTAGGAATGATCATTCTCTTGATCATTCTTCTAAAGGAAGTCCACCAGGACTGGAGCACAAAAAAAATCAGTTTTCAGTTTAAAAACCAATAAAAATGACAAATTCTCACTGGCTTACAGTAGGAACAACCTCTACTGCAATTAGGCACTGTATAGAAAGGATCGAGACTGTGGCCAGACTGATTTCTTTTATCACCTTAAGCAGCAAAGGGCAGAGGTGAGCCAATGAGGCTGGCAGATGGGTTGGCAGGGTGGCCGTGCTGCTGGGTGCTAGCTGGAAGGGAGCCCAGGCATCCCTCTGCCTGTGCCTGCCCCAGGAGCTTCTGAACAGCAGTGACAACAGCTCCACTGAGTCATGCCGTGAGCTGCTACAGCTGTGGTTCCCTACATAATCCTGTCGTACCCAAACACACACAAAAAAGAAGAATTAGCCAGATTTCAAACACTTACGACTGAGTTAGTAAACTAATGAGCTATGTTCAATCAGTCACTAAAGCACCTTGCACTTTCATAGATAACATAGTTTTCTAGGTATTGTCATAATACCTTGGTAATAAGTTTGTTGCTTTAGTTAAGTACCTTAACTTCTCATTTTTTGTTTTAGATTTGCCATGGACATATTATACTACATGCTGCTTATTTGTGCTGTTCCTTCTGCAATCTGAAATTCCAAAGAATGTTTGTGGCTTATATTTGCCTCTTGGGACAGGCATATTTGGAACAGCATCCTTCTTACCTTATCTTTTCTTAACATCTGTCCCCAAATGACATTTCCATTATATGGATATATGTTTTACCGGATTAGCTTTAGCCCAGGACTGTTGGTTCTTACCACAGATGATCATGTTCTACCACTTTTTTCCTGCAAAACATTACAGTCCCTCTGTAAACCATGATATGTACGCTGTGGAAATTTTGTTGTATTTTCCAGCTGAATGCTTCATGTACTAAACAAAATCCAAATGGCAGTTTGAGGAAATGGTATCATCCCAAAGTAAGAATTGAACATGTATAAAACTGTGCTGTTTGCCTCCAGACTGCTGGACTGCATCCAGGCTACCCATCTCTTCCATAAGTTCTCTTCTTTACTGGTGTCAGACTTTGTAGCAATCTTATTAGTCTTCCTACTCGTGCCGTAAGTACAGCAGCCATCTTTCCCAATATTCATTTGCTCTTTGCCTTGTAGCTAACAGAAAGCTCCTAGAAGCAACAGGAGGGTAAGGGTCTTGGGGTCGGTCTTATCCAAAAGTGAATATTCTTGAATATTCTAGTGTGGTTTTTTTACAAATACTGCCTTATCCAACTTTCTACTTAGGTTTGGGGGTTGTGCCCTTAATGGGCATTTGTTCACAAGAGTACACCCCAACTTTCATCCATTTACCTTTGATTGCTTCAAAATTAATATAATTGTCTTTCTTATCTTCTTCTAAAAATCAATGAATTCCTCATGTCAAACAGCATGAAAAATCTGCTGTAGCACACTCCATTGCTCTTAAGAAGAATTACTCTGGGCTAATGCTGCTGTTGTCACCCTCTCTGCTCTAGAGCAGTATTTTTATCCTTTGTAAATCTTGCATCTTTTTCCGAATGTTGGCATTGCCTTAGTTTCCTGTGATTCCCATGACATATGTTTCTCCCTGTACTGTATTTTATGATTTCAAACTTGGACCACCACAGATTTTTCCATATCCCATCATTTTCTGGAAATAATTTAAGTTCTCTGTCACATCACAGTGCTGAAGTAGCGCAAGGACCAACTAACTTCCTTTGTTTAGATAAATCAATATGAATATGTCAAAACTAATTTTGCATCTTCCAGTAGAGTCTGAGTGTTTTTCTCTAAATCTCAGTGCTTTTCTTGTTATCAGTTAACTTCCACAAATTGTTTTCAGCCTTAGATTAGTCTGCAGTGTTTAGAAACATTTTCCACTTTACCTTCTGTTAATATAAATGTGTGTGTTTGCTTACGTGTGTACACATATATACACACACATACATATACTTACACACATACAAAAATTTCTGAGAAGCAGAATTCAAATTTTGGTTTTCATGGAGTGGAATATTCTTCACTTTTCGCAGTTATTATAAACTTTCATAATTATTTTAATTAATAATTATTACTTATTAATTAAAATATGTGAAGAACACCACAACCAGCTATTATCAGAAATGACTCTATTCTCCAAATGTCCTTCCAAACTGGGTACTTCTGGTGCCTACTATAGTAAATAAAAGGCAAAATGCTGTTATGACTTCTCCAGTGATTATGCTCTTCTCCAGGAATTTAAACCCCGATGGTGGTTTTCAGTGTGTCCCATTCTTCCACCTCGGAGAACTTTCTGAGTTAATTTTGTACTCAATACCATGTGTTAATCGCTGCCAAAGAGAATGACAGAGCCTTCTTTTATTCCGTGTCTGAGATTTAAAGGGGTTGGTATTCTATGAAATGAGGTTTATGGCTCATACCAAGGCCTCAAAGGTGCACTTCTCTACAATAGTATAAAAATGGCTTCTTCTCATTCTTTCTGTTTCTGTCCACAAACCTTTCCTCTCAACTGCTGGCTGACACTGCAATAGAAAAGAAAAAGAATGAAGATTATCTGTTCTGTTGTAATTTTGTATAGTAAAAAAAAACCCAATATCTGTTGGCACCTGCCCTACCTAGAAATTGTATCTCAGTTCACAAATGCTTGGTTCCTGGGCTTTGTAATCTGAATTTGTATTTTGGCATTTCCCATAAGAACAAGGGCACTCTGTACCTTTGACTTTTACTTCTATCCTGTGTTTGTAAAGTTTGCAAAGTGATGTAATCTGTTGCTGTTATGGCATCTTTTTCCCAATGCTAGGCATTGTTTTAATTTGTGTTGGGAGTGTTATCCAGTTTCTTCTTGATTTCTTAGCTCATTTGATGCGGACCTTGTCAATTTACTTCATCCTGTATGTCAGCTACCCTTTGTGTACTAAAAACACATTCCACCTAAATTGCTTGTAGCTTAATCCCTTTCTTATAACTTTAGTCACTGATATCTTGCTTTTGAATTAGTTACTATCATTTTTTTGACCTTTTCAATCTTAAGCGTCCTTCCTTCTTCTAAAAAATGCAACCAGAATTGAATGCTATAGCCTCACTGTAATCTCAAATGCGCCTCAAAACCTAATGATAGTAATTCTGTTTACTCTCCAGGCTCCAAAATAAATGTCTATGATGCTTTAGGCTTTCTTACTGTGCTGCACAGCAAACCGCATATGTCAATTAATTAATCATGAATACTTGAGAGATTTTGAGAGGCAGGAGTAAAGGGTTGTAAGTCATGCATGTCTTGGTTATACTATTAAGGTTCACCTTCCTATTGCAGAGCCACAGAATATAGGAGGGAACAATTTCCAGGTCTAAGAGATTCATTTACTGGGCCGGTGAGGGCTGTGAATGTTATGCAAGCAGTTCACTTGACCTTAGGAAGAAGGACTGTCTTCTGTTGCTTTAGAGTACGTGATTTCATGAGCAGAATTTATTTATAGGATCTGAAAAAGCAAAATAATAATCCTTTTCCCACCTTACGTATGTTGTAATGATAAAATTTATTATAGTATGAGGTGATGAGGTGATAGGGGTTGATGAATAGAGGATATAGATGGAGATACATATATGTATGTAGATGGATAATTATGGGAAAAGGGTGTACAAGTTAAAATAGCATACATTTCTTCTTTTAATGATTTGATAATTACACTGAGGAGAAAGAGACTGAAGCCGATACTAGGTGGATATATGGAGAAAAAGATGAGACAATGACAGACGCAAAGAAAAAAAAACAAGGGAGAAAAGGAGATTTTAAGTTTGCTAATGAAAAATATGCTCACAGTTGGCATATCTCAATATTAGAATATTTTTTGGCGGATGGAGAGAAGTAAAATGTTTCTACCAGGTACAGCAACAACATGAACTAACTGTCAGATTATATCACACCTGCTCCAGTTCTGCCCATTAAAGTCCTGGTATTTCAGAGACTTCTCCAAATCAGATGTTCATTCCAATAATAAGTATGTGAAAATATGCTTCCGGTGCATGATTACAGCCCCCTTCCTAGTATGCCAAGATAAAAGGATATTCTCAGCTATTCTGATACTACTGTGGTGACATATGTTTAATTCTGGGGAATTTTTAATCATATGTAAAGAACTCTGGAAAACCTATTAACATAGCCTTTCTGCAGGTAAGGTCCTGTCATCATGAGGTACTTCTTAGAGACTGCATTACTTGTAAAGGATAGGAAGCCCAGAGTCCATATAGCAGTAATAATGCATGCGAAACTGCCTTGCAATAGTCTCTGGCTACCCGACCCCATCCCTAGCAGAGCTATGAAAAATGAGCCTCCTAATATACTAAAGTTACTGTTTTCAGACAACTTTAAATAAATAATTGCTCTATGACGCAATCCTACTTAGCAAATTGTGTACATCCTGCCTATCAGTTCAACACGAGCTCTATTGTGCTCAGTCTCATCAAGGACTCTCTCACCTTTTACCACAGTTGCTTTGGGATAATGAAAGAACATCATAAACACAGTTTCCTGGAGGCAGAGATAAGGATGCTGGAAAAGTGTTAACATGATGGATACATAGTACATGAGATCATGCTGGTGATTATGTTTTCTTCAGAGGACAAATACCACTCAGCAGTCAGACACAAACTGAACTTTGACCTTACCATCTGACATTAGGGGACTGGTAATGTACACAATGGTACTGAAAGTATGAACATCAGCAAACATTATCTGCATTGTAGTAGAAATCTTATAAAATGATAAAATGCCGGAAACTCTAACCCATGAGGATAAAATATTAGCCACATGATATTTTCCTCAAGATGAGAAGTAAAAAGCTCAGAGGATAGCATTTATGTCATATGTTTTGTAAGAACACACGCTGCCAAAAATTGAAGTGTGTAATTACAAGATATCCTACACCCAACATGGAAAGGTAGCATAGAAGAAAGTCAGATGTAAACCACAAGGAAGATTTGCACATTTTGGCCACATACCTCATTTGGGGAATTTAGCACCAACAAATGCAGGACTTGAGAGCAAGCTCCATCGTTAAACAACAAGGAGTGGAAGAACTGGATTTTTGGGGAACATTTGTTTTGGAAAATGAATTCTATCTTGGCATATAAAACTTGATAAATTGCCCAAAAGAGAGAAGACTAGAGAGAAGAAAAGGCAGCCATTAGTAGTGTTAATAGACTTTTCCAGATGAAATATTGCAGATCAAGAGGTTCCAATCCAATGCAAAAGTTTGATACCGTAAAATGTATAGCACTACTAAGATTCATACATGTGGTAAGTATGGCTAGATGTAAGCACTGGGTTTCTTTATCAACTGTGAACTTCAGAACACTGTCCAATATTGAGAATGAACAATTTTTTTCTTCTTAGCTGGACAAAGAGTGGACATGTTTTTGTTTAAAAGCTAGAGACTTCAGCCTTGTAGTAGTCAGACTAGGGTTCTAGCTAGCAGATATAGGCACAACATTTATGCATCAAGACTCAACAAATGTAGTAAAAGCCAAGATATTTATTGTTCATTAGTATGTGATCTCCTAAGTTATAGTGTGGAAAGGTAAAGAATGAAAATCTCTTGAAAATGTTGTAGCCATTTTAACTCCAGACTAACCCAAACTTTCCTTTGTTTCTTTTTCCCCAATTTGTCTTCTTCACAGTAATAGGTTTGACATGTTGCTCCATGCACAGTGAAGCAGTGTCTCTTAAATCTGATGACAAATGTACGATCTATTTGTCTTCAAACAGTACTTACTGTCTCTCAGATGAGAGTTCCAGTGAGCTGAGCACACACAAAATTTCTGTGAAATGGTAACTCTGCTCCTAAATTGCTAGTACTTCCCCCTCACCCCATCTTGTGTATTTGAGTAGATTGCAATGTGTATCATCTCCTTAGTCTACAGAGAAAATAAGTCTCGTGCCTTGAATGTGATACCTTTTCGCTCTACAGAGCTACAAACTGTGGGCAGTTACGGTATCTTTGCTAGTAAGACAGAAAATTTTAGGAACTACTTTGGAGCTACTGTCTGGGAGTGTAATTCTTCCCTCGTCATCCTTTTGTCTCAGTAACCTTGTCTCTCTTAATCTCTGCATTTTTTAACTTGATATTCCCCTCTTGATTTGTTTTCCAATTTATTCACTTTGTCTACCAGAATAATCTCCAGCCCTGTATAGTCTACAAAATTTAAGAGCCCAGGCAAAAATAATTGGAAAGATAATATAAACACTGTGCTCAGAAGGGGAGACATCACACATAAATTACCAGGTGCCTGTGAGCTTGTGCCAGTCTCAGTCACTGTTTCTTTTTCCCTTTTGTAATTGCTACTGGGGAGTGTATATGTAAAGCTGGCAAAACAGAGGTAATTTGCAATTAACTCTGTGCACAAACATGGAAATCCTCTGATATGAAAGATCACACAGTTCATTGTTTAAATATTTTTCTAACAACAATTTTATTCCTGAACTTTTTTACAAATACTGAAACTTAAGCAATCATGGAATAAGCAACTACTCAGCTAAGGAATTCTGTGTGAAGTGCTTTCCTGATAGTGTTGGTTGCTTTTCTACTAAAAGAAAAATCTTCATAGTTCTATTTGAGAAATGGGATTAAAACCATACAAGATGGGCAGCCAGAAGCCAGGGTAGCAAATTTAGCAAATATAATTGAGTGCACCCTAGACTTAGGCACTTTGTTATTATTAGTGTTGCATTTGTAAAGGCTTTATAAGGGGTTGAGAAATTATTAACAACTGCTACAGACATGATAAAGAAGCTTTTGATTTATTAGACTCTAACAATGATAAATTGTTTACCCAATTGTCTGATAAATTATTAATGGAATCTTAAGTATGAAATCAGGATTTATTCATGAATGATCTGTGAACCACAAAAATGGACTACATTTGTTAGCGATAAATATCACAACCTGGGCAACTCCATGGGTACATGCTGTGCATATTTCTGTGAAACAGGTTCTAGGCCATTTGTTGACGTAAAATTAATCTCATCCTCAAGTTGTCAATGTAATGAAAGAACTTAATGGGCCTTCTGCTATGGCTGCAACAGGAAGGGTTAATTCAGAAAGAACAGCAACTGCAAGCTCTTAGCTTGATCAGAGAGGTAGAATTAGTTGTGGGTGAAAAATCATCCCAGCTGCAGGGGAGGAAGTTACAGGGTTGTTGGTGGTGTTTTTTTCTTCAAGGAAAGGGAAAATGGTAGAGGGAGGTGCTTTCTTTCCAAGTGCCTTGAAGAATTGTTTCATTTTGGTCTCTACGGAGTAAGTGTCACTTTTTTACACCTTTGAAAGAATCCTTCTAAAAAAATATGTTGGTGAGGGGTTTCCTTTTCTGTTAAAAGAACAGAACTTTTATTCTAGGTGGGTATTTTTGTTTATTTAAATGAGACATAGCTTCCTGAAGATATTTTTGTCTTTTGTTGTTGAGAAATAATGGATTATTTATCTCTGTACAAATTAGCGATGATCCAAAGATTACAATATCAGAACAATGATATAATGATGAGACTTCTTATTCTTTTCTGTTTTGTGTGCTTGGCATTTGTGTACTAATTGGACTCCATGGGGTAGTACACAGGAAGAAACCATGTGGATAGGTTTGCATGGTTGTCATAGGTACATGTGTTCAATCTATGAACTGGAAGTGTGGGTGCAGAGCCATGCTGAGGCTATTGCTCACTACCGAACAAAGCTACATTAAAATTACAGATTTGTAGTTTCTCCAATTTGGAACTGTCTCAGTATTGAGCCTGTTTGAAGTGCAGCTACTGAATGTAATATGAATAGCAAATAAGGAAAATAGGGCCTGATGGACAGCAACCAGATGTAATGTGCTGAATTTTCTATCATTCTGTATCTGCCCTTGAAATTAGTTGGTTAGTGTTGGGTTGGCTGGAAAAGTAAACACCTGTGTTTAAGCATTGCTTGCCTTTCCTGTCAGAATTGTCGTCTTCTTTGGATTTGGATACTACTCAACATATTTTGGACACCACTGCAATACAAAGAGCAATAAACTCAATCCTAAAGTTAAAAGAATAACATTAGGATTGAGATATTCACACTAAGAAGTGAAGCCTCAGGAGTAAGCCATATTTGCAATTTCAGTGTCATATCACAAAGAGGGAAAGTTCATCCAAGACAATACAATAGAATTTTTTTCCATTGACATAAAAAAAAAATCAAAGTTTAATACTATAATTTTTGTGTGTTACATTGTGCGTCTACTAAAAATCAGAACATTGCATTTAACAATACAAAGCAGAATGTTAGAAGTACTTATTTTATTAATTAGTAAATTTTAGGAGTAACTTTAGAAGCAGGAATCTCTTTTTTCCAGGTACAGAACTGACCGCTTCTATTACTTGCCCTTCAGCAGTAGGAGGGGAACTACTGAGTCCATCATCTGAATGCCTTTTTTGACATAGATCTTCTCAGAACTGATCTTGACACACAGTGATGTGAATTAGAAATATTTGCAGAATTCATTGTCTTTGCTATTCTTGCATGTGTAGTAAAGTAGTGATGCTGTAGGTAGCTGGTGTCTGGCTTTGATGCAATTATCCTGGGCATGTTTCTCTGCCAAATTCAAGAGAAATGATCTTCATTTTTGGTATTAGAGCTGGCTGAGGTATTTTTAATTGAATGAACTTTCATTATACGCTCCTTTATGAAACCAAAACATTTGAGAGACAGACAAATTCACTATTTCGTGCTTTATAACTTACTGGTTAGGGCATTAGGCTGGGATGAAGGTCCAGGTTTAAGCCGTTGTCCTGAGTGAATCAGTGTGATTAGGGATGAAAGATTCTACTTGGAAACAAGCTGAATGAGAGCAAATTGCAGGCAAGAGTTCAAACCACTACACTTCACTCACATTTCAACACCTACTTGAAAAACAGAAACCTCAGCTTTTCATTAGAAAAGGGACCATTCTACTTTGGGAAGACTTTTGTGCAGTTTTGTTTTCATTCCACCACAGTGCATAAAGCCTTCAGAAACTGGACAATCGCCATGCAATAGAATTGTCATCTCTCTGTCAGCTCTAGTACATATTCATTGAAGTTCCAGTTATCTGGAGATGAACACATTTGCCAGAATAATCTAACAACTGTTTGCTCATGTTCTTTCATCAGTTCTTGCTCATGTTTATGTCCTTACTGGGTCTGCCAATGTTTAGGGGAACTAGTTTTTCTGCTGTCAACGCTAGAAGAAATTTAATTTTTCTTTTATTGAAGTTCACACTCTGGTATAATGTGTATGAATGGTTTAGCTGAAATTGCTTCTCTTAGCTGTCTGCTCAGTTCCAACTAGTCTATGCATCTATGCTATTTTACCATTGCAGCGCGCTCATGCAAACCAATCTAAGAAACTCCTGATTCTGGATTATCTCTCAGGTTGTGGGTTTTTTAAACTAGTTTTTGAATATGACTAGAATTTAATGTTTTGAGATTATTTTACATATACTAATCTTTGCTTAATTCCAATCCTAGGGCAGTACAAAGCAAAGATTCCCATTATAATGTCAGTATATTCATTCTTCTTAAAATATTGCACGGTTAAGTTCCCCTTGGTAGTCCTTACTCAGTTTCAGTATAGTAACCTGGAAGACACAGAAATATTGATGCCTTGTGGAGCAGACTCCAAATTGAGGGGGAAGAAGAGAATATATGTCTGTGGTCATCTTATACTCTTCTGTGTGCAAACTAGATACATAGATGAAGGGAGAATTATATGCTGGTGTAACTGCATATTATTCCCAGAAAAAAAAGAGAAAAAAGATACACTTGTCAGCACTCGTCAACTCCCAAACAAATCTTGCAAAACAAATGTAATTTTGAAGTTATGATACTGTAGTTGCCATCTTGCCATTGAAATCCTGTCTAGTTTGTCCATCGTGCCTTTTGCAGGTGTCCAGGCACTGTAAACAAAACTGAGCCGAACAAGTTCTGCTAAATGAGACAGAAAGAATAGAAGAGATCAGCAGAAGCTCAGGATATGTGAGAAGTATCTGAGGGAGGTTTAGAATAATTTTGGAGGAAAGGAAACTGTTAGAGGGTTTCTTCTCTCGTGTGGTCCTGCCGCCCTCATGTCATCTGTAACTTTCCTGCCCCTCTTCCCCCTTACCCTGATGCATAACCAAAAGACCCATAAGAAGGTCTCCTTCTATTCCTCTGCTTTGAAAACCCCAACATGGAGACAAGATCTAGGGCAAGAAGAGCTTGCTCCTGCCCTAGTTGCAGGGGGAAGAGCTGTCAGGGAAGTAGGTGAAGGACACTTTTGTGGAGCAGGGCTGCTGGCATGGTCATGGGCAAGGGAGCATTTCTGCTCCTGCTTTCGGAAGTGCCCGCCTATCCTGGCCATAATACCATGGTCCTTCCTCTTTCCGCTGCAGCAGCAGAAGTGAAAACAGGAGGCAGCTTAAGACATAGCGGTTGTTCTCTCTCCCTTTTTACACCGGCATGGCAGCCAGCATAGCTGTCCTAAGCTGCTATTTATTCTGCCTGTGCCTTGGTCTGCCTCTGAAATCAGGGGGCAGAATGGGAACTTGAGCAACAACTCCTGGCACTCTTGCAGTATTTGGGTAATGTGAAAAAGTTTTATCCCTCATGGTGCCCCTTTGAAAAGCCAAGAGAAATAAAACAGGATGCAGCAATTAAGGTTATTTAGCAGTCATGTTACTCAGGTGTTACTACTGATTCCTTAGATACTGCTAAAAATACCAAAATTCAGCATACTCGTTACCTGTGAGGTGGCTGCTAGAAGGACTGTCACCAGCCAGAAACAGCATCTCTAATTATCTCATGTTACTGTCTGCTGCATTTGTAGCAAACCCATGAACTCTTATTGTCAACTGCAACTTGATTTAACTAGTGTGAAGCAGAAAGTAGGCTGAAACATCTGTAAACTGTTGGCTCTTTTGTGGGTTTTTGGGTTTGTTTGTTTGTTTGTTTTTGTTTGTTTTTTATGTTATTGTTTTTCTCCCCTCCCTTAAGCTCTTCCATTGCCTATACCATGACACTGGTCAGTGGGTATTCAGTGATTTACAGTATATCTAAAGTGGTCTCATCGCAATGAAGGGATACTGCTAGGCTTCAGTTCTCATTGCTTTGATAAATACTGTAAGATATTTAGTTGAAAATAGGAAGTAAGCTGAAATTTGCAAGTGGAAATCTTACTTTCACTAAACCTGTTATCTCTAATTTAAGACCTGTTCACTAATAAATGAAGGTGACAGGAAATATCTCTGTATATTAGAGTACTATGAGGTGCAATTTGAAAGTGACACAGATGAAAAATTGTTCCTGTAATAAACTATTGATTTTGTTCATGATCGGGACTTAAAGAACAGGATATGTAGGCACAAATGTGTCTGAATCTGAGCAATAGTAAATGTTGGGTTTAGTGCTTCAATAATTACGTGCATTATAGAAAACACAGGGAAGATGATGGGGAGGTAGGGAAAAATACAGATGGCTTTCTGAAGAAAAAAAAATTGGAAGAATTTCTTGCAGGCCTTGAAATATATTTAGGCACAGATTACTAAGCAGAGCTAAACATCTGGTACAAGCAAACCACCTCTAGAGCAACGAGGTGTCACTGTGACAAAAATGCACTTTCAAGCCATTAGCATCACCTTGAATGAAGTAAATGGACCAACTGGTTTTAAACACTAGACAGTATAGTTTATCATAAAACATGTGACATCTTAATCATATAGCGACATTTTAAAACTGTATGTGAAGCATTTCTTCAGCAAACAATGTGTTTGGTTTTAGAAGAGCACTGTTCAGACCTCCTTCAGGCCCAGTTACATTGAAATGCAAATAAATTCTCAATGGATACCTATTTATATTTTATCTAAGAGTTCCTAGAGGTTCTTAGAGCAAAACATTAAGAGGATTATTTCTTTTCCTTTGAATGAGCTTACTGTCTTAGGGGGGAAAATCAATAATTAGTTTACATGTTGTTTAGAGTCCCCCAACTTAAGCTTCCAATATTTGCTGAAATTCAAAACTGAACTTTTAAAGAGTGCTTTGAGAAAAAGGCTCTTAACTTGAAAGTACATGGTAACAATCTAGTCTTTGGGTTTGGTTTTTCTTTTGTGTGTGTGACCTTTACTGATAGGTATGTGTTCAGCATATACACTTATGTTGTCCCTAAGTCCTGTGACCTGACCTCACCCTGCCTCCACTCCAAAAAAACTTCCCAAAGCACAAACAAATTAAACAAAATCAATCCAAAATGGAGGAAAGCCACACACTCCCTACAGTAAGCTATTGTTCTCTCATTATTGCTATTAATTTTAAATGAAATGCTCTAAATCAGCAGCTGAAATCTTTCAAGCTTGTTCAGGTGATAAGTTGTGCGTGGAAGCACAAGGTAAAAGATTGGGCAGGACAGACGAGGGAAAGAAAATTATAGAGTAAGGACATTTTGAGTTGAATGTCTACCTTTGGAGCAAGGGAGTCCATGGTGGTCCCAGCAGTTGAGCTTGTTCTGAATAGGCAATTAGAGCCACATGGTGCATTGCAGAATTGCCATAGGTCCTAAAAGCAAGCCAGCTATATGCAGCATGGTGCTGCAACCAGCCTAACAGTCCCTAGCCCCTGTGCTCCTTTCAGTCCCAGTGTTTCTCCAGCACATATAGTCCTATGAAGGAAGTTCATGTCCAAGAAGTGTTATTGAGAGTTAAGTTGTGCTTAAGCCTGTATCTTCAATAGCCTGAATGCTATCTGATTGTGTTTAATTTTATTATAATGAGCACTTGTGAGTAATGGAGTGTACAAAAGGATATGCTTAGCAATACTTATTGTTACACATGGCCTCTATTTGCATTTGTATGGGATGATATAGATACCACAGTGAGGGGGACCCTAACAACACTTTAGATCGTAGATGTGTCTATGCATCAGAAGACCTGATCTGACACGTCATACTTCAGCTAGAAAAAAGCACAAAGCAATATTTACCCTGCCTTTTTAAATCTCCTTTCCTTGGTTTTCATTTGGGGAGAGTTGTGTGGGAATGGTGCAATAGCTCACCGATTCTTATTTCGAATACCTGGCTCTACAGGAGAGAAATAGTTCTTTGCCTTTGATATCCATACTTCCTATACTGCTTGCACTGCTTTGCAGATGGAATCATTTTATCTCAGTTGAGATTTTGGGGGACTGATGTTCATATTATTAATCCATCTTTGATTATATAGGTATTAAAGAAATCAATGAGTCCCTTGGACCATTAAGTGTCTTAAACCAAAATTTTGAAAGAATACCATGAGATACAGTGTTGGCTCTTGGGATAGGATAAGAATGGAGGAGAATACCACTACATTACCCAAATGTTAGTCATGTTATCCCGGCTAATGCTGTAGTGAGCTCAGTTACTGGCAATAAGAGAGACAGGATCTTGTATAAGCAAATAGGATCAAGCACATCCTGTTCAAGTGAAAGCCTTACGGAAGACTTGGTAGGGACAACCAGGTGGTCTAACTTGCTACACCAGCTCTGGAAGTGCTCCTAACTGACTGCATTTTTACCTTGAATAGCATCTGAGAAATGGGGAATTCTGGAGAATGACAAATGCACTTGACTTTTTAAGACAGAATAAGGAATGGGAACGACTTTCAAATATTGAGGGATCCAGGACTATAAACTGAGATACGGGGATTAGTCCTTTTCATGAGTGACAGCAGGATCCATCAGGAGCTAATGTTGGGTGGTGTCCTGGTTTCGGCTGGGATAGGGTTAAATTTCTTGCTAGTGCTGTGTTTTGGATTTAGTATGAGGAGAATGTTGATAACACACTGATGTTTTCAGTTGTTGCTAAGTACCCTCCTAGTCCAAGGACAGCTCCCATGCCTACTGACTGAGCTAGGTACACAAGATGGGAGGGAACATAATCAGGACAGCCAGCTCAGCTGGCTAATGGGGTATTCCATACCATGTGACGTCATGCTCAGTATATGAATGGTAGGCGTGATCCAGGAAGTCCCGATCGCTACCTGGTTATCGGTCAGCGCGGATGGTGAGCAATTGCATTGTGCATCACTTATTTTGTATATTTTATCATTATCATTATTATTTTCCCTTTTCTGTTTTATTAAACTGTCTTTATCTCAACTCACGAGTTTTTCTCACTCTTACCCTTCCGATTCTCTCCCCGTCCCACTGTGGGGGGGGGAGTGAGTGAGTGGCTGCGTGGTTGGTTAAACCACGACAGGTGGCAACAAAGTACTCAAAACCTGGAGTTATCTAAGGAAGAGGAAGTGAGAACTGCTTAATAACTAAATAATGAAAATGCACAGAGCGTAGGTAGTATGAAGCTTTGCATCTGCTGAACTGTCCGCACCCTGGCTTTGCCTGGATCGCTGTGTGTCACACCTAGCTTGATCCACCTAGGATTCAAGGATAAAGGAGACCGATCCTTGATTCATTACAGAATCTCAGCAGAAGTTTTGTTTATAAATCTCTTTTTTAGAAGCGAGTGCCTAATGCTTCTAACTAACAAAAATGGACTCTGCACTTTGTTTTATTCCACTTTGCCAGCTGTTTTATACTACTTTTCCCTTGGGTTATGTGTTGTCTTGTGATATTAAAAAACTACAACATACCAAATGCTTATGAGCAAATTGAGACTGAAAGTTAGGAAAAGTGTTCTAATCGCCCAAGGAGTGCGTGAAAGCATGGATATGTTTTCCAGTGGGGTAGTGGTGATGGAGAAACAAAAGTTGTTTAAGGTAGCAGTTGATACTCTGTAAGAGTAAGCTATACAATAAACTAGGAGAAGTTTTGGAGATGGCAGCTTAAGCCTGTGAGACAAAGCATGTCTTTGTCCAAAGTGCTGATATATTTAAGGAGATCTGTTTGTTAGTGCTATAGCTGCATTCTGTTAATCCCCATGATTTATGGAAAAAGGGGGGGGTGTCATGCCCCCCTGCCCCTTGATGAATAATTTGCCATTGAGGGGGGATGTCACTTTTCTCTGAAGCACTGGAAACAGACTGCACCTTAAGGAAAGTGGTTGTGGTATTCATAGTGAAATTAAATTCCTCTGGGTTTGGTTTGTGTAACCATGACATGCTGAAGATTATAAACTGACAACCAGGCTTAAAGAGCAAGTAGTCAAAAAAAAAAAAAAAAAAAAGGGGGGTGTGTGTGTGTGTGTCTCCATGGTATTAGCTCAAAAATTGTGGGATATTAAGGGTACTTCATATCTGCCCCAGAGATGGCTGTTCTTGTTGAGTTTTTCTTGCTTGGATTTTTTTTTTGGGGGGGGAGAGAGGGGGAGATAGTCCTCCATTCATGAAGGCTGGAAATTTCTAAGTGCCAGGGTTTGTTTATTTTGACTTCAGTGCTGGAAGTACAAAAGATTAAGCTGGAAAGTCAGAATAGCTGTTAATGCTAAAATTAACCTTCTTGCTCAGTTTTTCTTTGCTTAGCCTTTCTGCTTTCAGAAGTCAGAGACTTCAGGTCTCTAGCCACTGAAACAAAATGCAGATCAGAATTTGGGAGTCTGTGTTTATGACAAATGTAGACATACCTGCAGGCTTAGCAGGTTACTCATTAAGCTTTTCTACTCCAAAATAGAGTATTTCTCTATTTCTGCATATAGTTTAAGTCAGTAGCAGTTTACAAAACTCTGCAAATTGCCAAACTGGTTTGGTTTGGGGGTTTTGCTTGTTTGTTTAATGGACTGTCCTGTGCTGTACTTCTGTCTTTCCCTTCTGTAAGGAACAGAAGTCTGCCCTTTCCACATAGTTTGAGAAGAAATAGCAATTGTGCATGAGACAACTTTTGGTATGTCTTCAAGTGGCCTCAGTTTTAATAAACGTTTCTGGCAATAAAATAAATGTGGATTCCTGATTCCTTAGAGAATGTGCTGTGCCTTTTGGCACACAGCTGAACAGGACTGACTTTATCAATGCCTGCAATGCTGGAGATAGTGTTAACAGATTTCTTTCCTGTGCTAACAAGAAAAGGTTTTTGAACAGGAAGGTAAAAAGGAAGTGTAGGGCTGGGATGATAATATCAGAAGTAAAAGTGGGCTAAAAAGGAAGGAGTAGTTATATTACGGGTTCTACATAACCATGATTTGGTGGTTGTAACAGGGTATCAGGAATATGTTAGGAAAGAATTTATTTAAAATGTAACTTGAATTAGGCTACCTAGAAGTATGTCTCATTTGGAAATTAAATTGCAAAGGTAATCAGGTGACTCTTTTTTCAGCTAGTATGTCTTGTTAGCAATATGAAACGCACTGACTGTTGCCTTTCTGGGCAATAGATGTTGGTTAGCAGCTTATAGCTAGAGCAGAGAATCATTTATGGCACAACGGAATAATAAAATCTGTTTGAATAGCTGGCTATTTACCAAAATAAATTAATATAAAAGTACTCTGAAAATTATTTGAGACAGTCTTTTACAAAGAGTGTGTTCCAGGACTAGCCTCTTTGACAAGTGTAACAGAATTTGTTAGGGATCTTATTTGCTAGGTAGTTCTGCCAGTAAGGTGGGAAATGAACCAAGCTTGACTTTTACAACTTGCAACTGTAGGAGGGGAGGTTGGTTTTGGTTTTAGTTCAGTTATGGTCGACTGATACGCATGTAGGTTTTGCTTTGTTAATGCGAAACAAAATGCAGTATTAAATTGTAACAGAACTGTCTGAACCAGTCCTGTTCTATGTAAGGACACATCCAGCTTCTCAGTTCATCTGTTTGTCAAAGTTGCAAGTACAACCATTTTAAATAGACTTTGGTAGGAGTTGCTGCTGTCAAGTTTCCACATTCCATATAGTTTAAAAAAATAAAAGGAATGGGGCACAAAAAACTGTGTGTGCATAGTTTCACTTTATTTTTCAGTGTAGCATGTGAATTTGTACAGTTCTGCACGTAATACCTGTAAAGAAACTGGAATGACTAATATAAATGGGTGTCAAGCCACCTTGGCTTTCGTCACAGTCCTGCTTGTACTTCAGTAGCCAGTTTTGATACCTGTCTGCTGTAAATAAATTCTCTTAGTAATGCTCTTTCAGTTCCAAGTGAAATGAAGAGTGTACGTATGTGCCTGCAAAGTTTGCAAGAATGACTAGTAGTGAACTAATGAGCTCAAGAAATACCTAGACATGAACCAGATTTCACGGTGAAGGATGTCTCAAAAAGAAATAAGGGTAGGATGAGTATCTAACCTTGTGAGCAACTGCCAAAGGGTCCTGGATTTTCTGCTAATACTCATTTGTGGCGGAAATAGTACATTGAATCTAAGGCTACTACTCCTTAAGGAAAAGGATGAAGTAGTACTCATGCTGGAGTATGTCTTGCACGGATTTCTGATCCTTTTAGAGTTAAATAACAACTTTGTATCATGTATTCAGACATATCCACAAAACCAGCTCATTGCACTATCACTTAATTCTTTCAAACCTGATTCCTTTGCTGTTTCAATTTTACTACAATGTGCATTTGAAACACGTATCTTCACTTCCTAGCTTGCTCTTAGCAATGGTCATTGACATCTCAGAATGCTACTTTTTCCTCTTGCTCAAAGAAATCTATTCTTTACGTGCCTGTCTCTGTAATGGATCAAGTAATGTCAGATGATTGTTCTGTTTAATCTATCTGTTGTTACCAGATATTGTGGGCAGAAATGTCCAAAAATTCTGCTTTTTGGAAACATTCATTTCTAACACAAAGAAACTTCCATGATTAAGAAATAGCATTAAAGCTACTATAAAATTTAGTTGTTTTGGCCATTGCTATTCAATTTTTTCCCCAAAATCTATGCACTGTGTTTCAATTTGGGGTGCTTTGCAAGCTAGGATGGCAAAGCTTTTATGCCTGATTTTTGAGGGTTAGATTTAGCCCTCCTCTGTACGGAAAAGAACTTGCATCCTATGTACATTCTTTGTTTTGATTTAACGTCAATATAAATTTTCTTCTGATTTGAAAACTTTGAAATTACTGCTTATTATTTCTACTGTTACTCCACCATTTTACAGACTTATTTACTTATCTCTCCTTATTACATCGGTTTAGTGCCAATTACACAAAATATGATCCATATGTGGATTGTGGTTCACATTTGTAAACTATGTAAACACTGTCAAGCCTTATGAGTTTAAACAGCAGAGTTTACTTCTACTAAGAAGTATTCTTAAGTCCATTATAAACAACACAGTTTTAGAATGATAGTTATTTGTGCAGACAAACCAAAAATTTTTTTTTAAAAAAGAAATCTTAAAGAAATTATTTCAAAACGCAGTTGATGGAAGATGCAGAAATAGCTACCTAGTTTTTCAGCTTTGGGATGCAAAGTAAATTTTGAGAAAGAGCAACACCCAAGCCTATAATGAGTCTTTTAAAACTGCAGAAGACGTTGAGTAGTATTAGCCCGATTCAAGGGATGCAGTTTCATGTAGAGCACAGCTATTTTCTTAGAAGTGTGCTGCTCAGCACGTCAAGACCTGGAAATATGTTGCCTGTGTAATGTCAAGACCTGACTCAATCAGCAGTTTATCTTTTGGCCAAGAACAGTAGGATCAAAACATCAGGGTGGTGTGCCCTGGCAACTTTAGGTTGTTTCAGAGCAACCTCCTATTGAATAAGCTAAATCTCCTGCATCCTTCTTTCTCCTGGCTACAGTGTGCAGCCTAACACGGCAGGTCCACAGGATACGTGTGCATCCACCTATGCCTACCTATTTAATAACATAGAAGGATGCAATGAGAGAATCGCCACAATTTGTCTGCATCTTGTATTAAGCTGTCAGCAAATATCTAAATCACTTCCTTTTCTGTCACTTCATCCCTCAACTACATCCTTCGAGACACAACACCATTCAGAAAGAACCACCAGAAATACCCTCTAAAATGATATGTAAATCCGGCAATTCATCATGCTCTGTGTAGTACAGGTTTAATTCTTCCTGCTAGGCCTCAATCTGCTGAAACATTACTCTGATATACAGTACAAAAGCAGTAACAAAGATGTTCATATCTGCCCATTGTGAGCTGGTGGCAGGGAGAGAAATCAATGAAACCATGGGGACAATAGCTGGGGTTTAAACAGGCTGCAGAAATTTGCTAAGACGCAGACAAAAGACCTGCGCTGAAAAGCGGGCTGCCGAGGAATTCCTCGGGCTCCATTATACAGCCGAAACAATCCTCACTTAGAGAGTGGATTTGCATCTCTAATAGGGTTCAGGCTCTGTTTGTGAAAGCCTTTCGCTAGGGCTGACCCCATCCCTCAAGATCACATTGATACCCAGCACCTCGCCTCTGCCCTGTCCCGCGCCGCGCAGGGCAGTATCATGGGAAAATGCACCCGCTTAAAAGGAAGCGGAGGAAGGCAAAAAAAATTAAAGGCTTGAGGCAGTTTTGGTGGTACTTAGCAGGGAAAATTACTTTGGCAAATAATAGAACCTACTGCTGGTAATTACTGCTAACAAGCTTCCCCCAACCCAAATGTGACACTTGGACTGATGTGAGAAAAGCTGATATAGGCCAAGCTTATTAAGCCTGAAAGAAAGGAGGCTCTTCCCTACAAAAATACAGCACTTGGAACCTGCAAATCCTGTAATCTAGTGTTACCAATTATCCATTAAAATAGAAAATAGAGCTGTAATATTTTAGGTCCTTTCGAGTGTGTGCAGTGCCAGATGCTCTAATCTGAAGTGACTTTAAATGGAAAAATATTTTGTTTCATTCATGTGCTCCTGTTTAAACCAAACTTGGCTTTGCTTACTCCATCTTCTTCCGGAGATAGGCAACAATCTGTCTTTTAATAGGACTGTGTTAATGATATTGTTCTAAGTTTTCTGAAAACACAACTGTCTCTACTCTTGGAAAAAATACTTCGAGTCAATTGAAACCCTCTTCAAACCTTCATGTGCGCAGGTTCCATACGTACACGGGCCTCCCTGCTCTCTCTCGAAGTGCATCTCTTTGTTTATGTAAAATAAAGTCTCTAAAAAAATTCAGAACCACACCAATATCTTCTGTACTTTATCTAGAGTGCTTTAATTTTTCATATTCGAGGGAAGTGTTTCAGTGTAGTCCATGTTTTTAAAGAAGGCTGTCTAGAATTCGCAATTAACCTCAGCAGCCACATCTCTTAACAGCAGAGGGTCATGAGCATTTTTCCCCACGCTCTTGCCAGCGAGTGCTGCATTGGGTACAAGCATCTTTGCACTAAGATCAGCTCATCTGCATTACATCCCCTTCTACTGCGTTGCTTACACTGAGTCAGGTTCAGTTAATTTCATCTACTACCTAAAAAGAGATTGTAGAAAAGGAGGAGATGTATACACGTTGGAGGTGCACAATAAGAGGCAACAGTTACAGGCTGCCATGAGGGAAATTCCAGCTGAAAAAAGGGGGAAATAATTCTCTGCCATGAGAAAGGTGAAACCCTGAAACAACTTACAGAGGCTGAGGAATCTCCATCCTTGCAGAAGTTGATAGCTTGGCTACGTTGGACACTGGGCTCCCTAATCTAACTTTGAAGTTGCTTCTGCTTGGAACAGGAGGTTGGACTAGAAGTTCTCCAGAGGTCCTTTCCAACCTAGACCTTTTGGTACACCTATGAAATTTGTCGTTGTACAGTTGGCTCATTATTTCCATTTTCTTTCCTTCTGTGCTGTGACAATCTCTTAGTGGAGAGATGACATCTTTCGATACCTGTTAGACCTTTGGATAGCACAAAACAGGAATTGGAATCAATAACTAAGTATTAATGGCATGAATATTCACAACTGAAACTTGCTGAAAACAACCTCTAGTGTGCAGTAACCCATTGCATAAAACATATTCTTGTTGCTACAAAAACCACTGGCATCTAAACGATTTTTTTTTAAATTATTTTTTTTTAAGAAAATTGTTTGCAGTCAAATATCTTTAATGGCTTGGATTTCAGCAAATTTCTAAGACTATGGTATCATAAAAGTTATACTTGAATTTTTTGACCTTTTTTGACCAAAGAGAGCAAGCTGAGCCTTTAGGAATCTATGATGATCGTTTTGCTGCAAAACCACATGGGAACTCTCAGTCTATGTAGTCTTTATGAATTTGTGAAGCTGTATTCTCTTCTTCAGCGAGGACTTTGGGTAAATTCAGACACACTGATGCACCTTTACAAATTTCAACATTGATTGGAGAAAGAAAAATGTAAATTGCAGGCCATTTTTTTTTTTTTTTTATAAAAAGGCAAATTATACTCTGTTAGAAGATTTCAACATAATAATGGATGTCTGAACTCTTAGCTTGCAGAATAAATAAAATATTTGTGTTTATATAGCATTTTGTTATGTTGCTAAATTGCACAGTACATGTAGCAATGTATTAACCATCATTTTGTAGAATGTTTTTCTTTTAAGGCTTAGATTTGC
>NW_009196577.1:0-64194 GCF_000690835.1 Fulmarus glacialis | reverse complement strand
TCTTTCCCTTTGTGTTTGGGGAAGCTGTTATATCTATAAGATGGAATCTCATTACTGTGTATAATTGTAATTATGTAAATGAGGTTACTTCTGCCTATCTTATGTTTAAAAAGCCAAAGGAAAATGTCGATGGTCTAGTTAGTGTGATGCATTCAGAGTGACTGCGAATGAACTTTTCCATAATGTTTCTAAAAACCTTCCTTTTCTAAATGTGTGACTAGAGTTCATGATGACCAGCTGCTATTTTGGGGTTTATTCACCTCGCACTTTAGGAAAAGAAGAATCAGTTTAGTCATCTAATTAAAAAAGCACGCTGGTCAGAACCAGCAGAAATTAAGAACAAGCATATGTGTATATTCCATATAATTTCAGTGGGGTCTTTTTTTTTTTTTCCTTTCTTTCTTCTTAATAGAGAGCCAATGCCAAAACCATGAGAGGAAGGTAGATGAAAACAAGGGCTTCATCTGGGACTGGGTTGCTGCTCAGCATTATTATCTCAGCAAATTCCCCCCTCCAGGGGTTTTATGTCCATAATCTCACTGTTCCTCCCCTCTTTCAAGAAAAATGAATCATCTTGTTGGGTATAAATCTTGTCTGTAAAGTTAGTTGTTTCTGTGAGGAAATTTCATTCCAACTGAATTGTGTCACCTGGGTACAGACGTGAAATTGGTTTCCAATAATACCTTGATCTTAAAGTACAGTGTAAGGTGGAGAAGGTGGAGTTGGTGTCCTTGTTTGTTTACGCATATGAGAAACAGAGGCACAGGGAGGGGAAATCACTCTTCAAGGTCATTTGAGTTAAACTGTGGTTGGGTTTGGGTATAAACTCTTATCTCGTAACTCCTAGCCCAATATCTACGTTTCCAATCATATTGCCATTTTAGTCGTTTTCCTGCCTAAGAAGCTTCATGAGGTTCCTGTATTTTTTCCTGTGGTCCCAAGAAGTCCACCAAATTATGTCTTCCTTGGCTTTTTTACATGGGGGGGGGAAATCTTGTATTCATAGTGACAGTTTACTTGAACTAGTGCAACATTTTCCCTAGTGTTAATTGAACAGAGCAGGAATATGAGTGCAGTTTATTTTGGACAGGCGGTAGATTAAGTTATACTTGCTGATATCCTGAGTCCAAGGAAACCGTGTGTATTCATTGTGGGCTGGTGCTGCATACTGATGTGGAGTTTCACACTTGTATGAATGTTCTGAGTTAATTTTGCATTGAGCTATCCCTGGAACATTTATTTTAACTTTTTTTTTTTTTAATTTCTTCCTACTTGAGTATATGTCATGGATAATGCTGCACTTCTGCATAACCTATGGAACAGTGAATTTGGGAGACTGACGAAAAGTGGATTCCCATGAAAGCAAATCCTTTTGTACATTTTTGAAGAACTACAGATTATTTAAACACTTTTTTCTTAAAATTGTGCAATAATGCAATATAAAAGCTATTACAGATTATATTAACACTTTTTTCTTAAAGTAATCTGTAATCATTTTTATTTTGTATTATTGCACAATCAAATGATAGCTAAAATGTTCAGATAAACATTCTCATTAGCTATGCATGAGAATTGCATGTCTATTGTTGGTGTGATAGGAAAATACTACTTTTGTTTTCTCCATGCAAAAATTAATTCATCACCTTTCCACCTATATACTCTAATGTGCAGGTTTACAGTAGTTGGCCACTAGCTGAAAACATGAATTTTCAGTTTTTGATGAAGAGTTTTGAATTGTCCAGGTCAACATAAATTTGAATGACCTAGAATCAATGTAGAGCTGCCTGGCAATAACAATTGGTATTTAATTCTGCAGCGGAGGTAGTTACTTAACCTTCCTTCTAACATAGAGATATTTCTGTCATAGATAAATGTATTATTCAGATGCCTTTTAAATTAATTCAATCAAATCTCATGTATCCTTAGGAACAGGCTAAGGGGAAAAGAATTATCTTTTAGAATCTTCCCCACATGAGCACATCAAAGTAAAAAATGCTCTCAAATATTACATTCTAGCTAATGCTTCTGGTTTTTGTGGGTTTGTCGTTTTTTTTTTTTTTTTCATTGAAGGTATGAGGCACTGGAAAGGACTGTAATTAGCCAATATAGTAACCATGTCCTGTCCTAGGAGGGATGAACCTGTGTAATCTGACCAAAGAAGAAAGCGAGCCACAAACCTGGTGAGTTGCTGCTGGTCGGAACTGGTCTTCTGAGTGACAGCTTAGATTTAACTTGGCTGATGTACACTGAAGTCTGAGATGTCTGAAGTTCTGTTAAAGGGGAGGGTGTCTCTTGTTTTCATCCTATCTTCTGTAGTTCTTTTACAGGTATACTCTTCAGTTTGTTAACTGTATTTGGATTTGCTTGTCTGAACTAAGGCTTTTTCATAATCATGGTATGCATACTAACTGGTCATGGTTCCTAGAGGTGTAGCTAAAAGTTTTGTTGTCATAAATGGAAACAAATATATAATGATTGACTTTAATCTTTCCCATTCATGAAGCATGCTAATATTCTTGTTAGCGAAGCAGTAGCAACACTAGCACACAAAGGGTATGCACTATAGGGTTGTGTGAGGTGTTTATAAACGTTGTAATGGAGCTGGTTTACACCAAAAGACCTAATAGGACATCAATGAAGGTACCTTTGTTTTTTGTTACTTGCAAAGTTAGTCTTCAGCAACACTATTGTTTCGGTGACAGAAAATGAAAGTGAAAGTTTTATTGATAGAATATTAGTATCTTAATGTATTCTGTGAAGTCCCTAACTGGTACATATGTCTTGCAGATCCATAAACGAGTTATATGGTTCAAGCATTTAAAGCGATAGAGAAGAAACTGTTTTCCGAAGGGAGATGTTCTCTGACATCTGTCTCTTTCTCATGGTTTTATCAAGTTACTGTGAAAGATTGCAAATACAGGAACTAGTGAAGGTATGCTTTGGCTTTGGATGCTGTGATTGATGGCCCACCATGGAAAGTAGCCCTATGAAAATGTTGAATTAGGGGTAACTCCCTGCTCTTTCTCCTCAAATTGGAAAATACTGTAATGACCAAGCTCTCAAAAAACTCTTACATTTCCAAATTTAGCCCTGTTCTTAAGCTTGCAGTCTCTTTACAGATTTTGATTTCATAGCATACTTTGATAACTGTATTAGCTTGGTTGTACACAGGAAAACTGCCTGTGTTGCTGGAACCCTTTCAAGGGAAGAGCTTCAGCAGCAAAGGCACGTTTGCTTCTAGGTTTGGTGTACGTAGAAATTATTTCAATAGGTGGATGAATACAGCAGGTGAAACTATTTTTGAGAGGTTTTTGCTTAACTGGCAGTCCTGTGGTGTCCATCAAGTGTTACTTGTTTTAAAGGGAGTTCTCCTCTCCTTTGGCATCAATGGCACAATGCATTTCCAGCTAAAACATACCCTGAACCCACATTTCTACTACATTTTTCTCCAGCTAGGTTCTTAGTGACAGCTATGCAACCCTTAATCATCAGGTGAGGAGAGCTGTGCAGACGTAAGTGATTGCTGCCTATTAGACAGTATCTTTGATGACAAGCTGGAACTGAATGTGCAACCCTGTTTTAGCAGCCTTGGGCTTTCTTGAATTCATAGGAGTAAACAATAAAACCTTTAGACAAGCAGATTTGTAGTGCTGTTTTGCTGGTATTGTTCAGGTAAAGCCCCACTTTATTAGTTACTGACCCTAAATACCTTTGTTCAAACTTAGCAGGGGCAGGCTCTGTAATTCCTAAAGTACTTTTCTGGCTAAGAGTAGTTTAGGAAATGGAAGTTTTGGTTCTTCAGGGTTCATTACCAAAATGGGCTTGTCCTGGCTATCAAAAGTGTTTATATCTTGCTAGGTTGAGTCATAGGTTAGGTAATGTTATGGGCAGGGAACAAAATTATCATTCCCTTTTGTGTTCCTCGTCGCTAGTGATACTTGGAGATATCATTTTCAGTAAGCACCACCGCAGGTTTGACCAGTTCAAGGAATATATTGTTGGGATGAGTAATACTAAGTAGATGGCAGGTTATTACTCCATTAAATGCTTTAAACCCATCTCCTGGATTCTTCTTCCTCCAGCACTTGTCCCTTTGCCTTTTTTATTTCCTCCCTTCAGAAATGAGAAATGGCTGCACTTGGTTTAGTTTGTAGCAAACAAGAAAGCCAAAGTCTACATCTGAACTTGAATTTTAGATCATAATAACGTTTCTTCACTTTGAGGATTTTCTTTCTTACAAACTGGACACCTTTGTTGAAGGGAATAAAGGGAGAGCTTCATACCGAGAAGGGACTGATATCATTGGAGAACAACGCTCTCTACAAATGACATATTGTACAGGAAGGGACAAAATGAGCTTTCATGCAGGGTTCTGTCAGTGTCATTCAGCCCTGCCTGAATGGACAGCCCTCTTGTGATTTATCTTCCATTCATCAGTCAATACCCGGTATTTTTTCAGCAGTGATGGATAAGATCTCTTGCTAAATTGACTACTGCCTGCTGAGCATTGTTGAGCCTGAGAACTGAATGGGAAGGCGAAGCTTAACATATCTCACGTGTGGAGCTGCAGGTTATGAAAGTTACGGGATGATTCTGAGGAGCTTAGAAAAGCACTTGCTTAATTTTGGATCCCACAGGCAGAGGGAACAGGACTATCCTGTTCTACTAATGTTATATAAACTGATTTGTGTTTTAGCTGGTGTCTGTGTAAGAAGGATGTATCTAAGCTTCAAAACTGTTTTTATTTCCTATCCCTTTTCAAAACTGCTGCATCTGCAAGATATTCAACATACACAGTGTAGCCCCACATACTTGCATATTTCAAGATACTAACATATTTCAGAAATTTAATGTACTTTGTGAGTAAAAAAAGAGAGGCAGACTTATTTTATAGTAGTGCTGACAGGAATGACAGGAAACAAAAAACTTTTTCCAAAAAACAAACCAAACAAATTACATAATATCTCCTTGTAACATAATAGATTTTGGCTAACAGATAGTCCATTTGCTCCTCAGTAGACCATTTTGTAATGTATTCAGCTGTGAAGTCTGGCACTGGAACGCTTCATCCTTCGTTGACCTCATTCAGCCTTCTTGCCCTTTCCCACAGCACAGGGGTGCTCAGCAAGACACTCAGGCTTCACTTCTTCGTATTACCTGGCTTCCGAAATATAGCATCCTGTGTTTTCTAAACCCAACCCACAAAACAAAGGCTTCCACCTTTTCAGAGCAACCACTTTATCTTACATATTTGTGGCCTCTAGAGTGCGGTATAGGGGAAACTGGAGGTATCTGTGGGCAGGAACTTTTCTAGCTCCCTTTTAAAGTAAACTTTACCCATATATTTTTGCGGTGGGGTCACGTATCTTTACAAGACAGTGCGATATGCTTGAACCAAACATGTTCTGAGCAACACATACAACTTGTTAGACATAAGGCAGGGCATGCATATGGCAGAACATAAGTGTCAGAGGGTTGAGGTAAATGAGCAGAAAATACTTTCTATCTCAACTCCAATGCCTCTTATTTGCATCTTGAACAACAGCAAGCCTTTTCATTATTTAAATAGAGGGAGTAAGCTTTCTATGGAGGAAAATGGCAGTTCAGTTGGAAAAACTATGGAACTCACAGGTACATCCTCTGTTAAGGGACTTGATAGCCTCAGGACACTGAGAACGGTGGAAAGGGAAAGTAGCATCTCTACAAAAACTCCAGTTTGACTTGATTGGCAGTGCATCTGAAACACCATCTTTCCCAAATGATCTATGATTCTACTCCTTAATTGTGTGCCTAATCTGATTTTGCTGCTGGTAAATAATGCCAGCATTCAAGCACCCCACCATCAAAAAACTTGAATACAAGCTGGTGAATTTAGAGCTGACTGCTTGTTCCACATTAGTTAATATATTATGAACAAGAGCCCATGCAGAAGAAAGGCCCTATCACAGTGGACAAGGAGATCAAGCTGTGTTCTGGGTGAATCTCTCACTTGTCTTTTTTTTCTCCAGGAAACTGTTGAATAACAGTGTCAGCAGAGCCTGCGAAGAATTTCAAGGTAGTTGGTAGAACTTGCTTTGAACACAATTTTTAAAGGGTATAAATGATCTGAGAAACTTAAATTCATGGGCTATAGGTATTTATTGCCAATTTTAATAGTTCATTTCTGGTATTTTATCACAGAACATAGGACACTGAAGTAACTCTAACAACCTCTTGTAAGGGAGAGAAGGGAGAAAGGTTTAAAAAAATTCTGCTGACAGTAATGTCTATTTCAGATACTTAAATATAATGATGCCAGTAGGTGTTGCTTTAATATTGCTAGCTATAGTCATTTTAGATGATGATCTTTTGTTTTAGGAAGATCATAAGTATGGTGACGTGATATATTTAGTGCAAATGAGTACTTAAAGAAGCAGCTGTTAAAAGATTAAACAGTCACATAAAAACTCCTTATGGTTTTACACAAATTAAAGCTGTCTCCAGGTAATCTAATTTTATATGCACTTCTTGTTCAATTTTTTTTAGATTTTCCCTTGGAAAATCAGCTAAAAATGTTTAATGGTAAAAAAGAGATTTCTCCTTGCCAGAATAGTAAGATTTTCTGCTTCAAGTCTTTTCTTGTCACTGACTTAGGTGGAAGACAGCCAAAATCCACATTCTGTTTGGTCTTTCTCTTGGGCTTAGACTAGACTTTGACCACTTCATCAGCTGTTTATATGTATAAAAGGGAGGCCCCAACTAGAAGAGGGCCACGGGTGGGACTGTAAAGAATTTTTTTTAATGCATGTTTTTGTCTCAATTGTCTTGTAGAGAACCGCCACTTGTAATAATCTTATGCTCAAGCCAACGTAACTTCTGAGAGCCTGCCTGATGAGTAGTTAAGTAGCCTAAGCTTTCAGAGTCTGAACATCTTGGGGTGAACTTCCAATACCATCTTCCCAGACAAAAATTCCCCAAGTCTTTCTGACTTTCTACCATTTGGCCATCCCCTCCGCAACATGTGGCTTTCTAGGTGGGCAGTAGGGACTTCGCAGTCCTAGGGAACTCTACTGCAAGATGAATATCCCAGTTCTGAGCCTTCAAACCATTTTGAAGTAGAAATGAAGCTTGGCAAATCAAGTTCAGTTGTTCCTACCTCAGCTATTGCTGCAAGGTTTACTGGCTATCTGTTCACTTCAGATTTTCATGGTCTTGAAGGTAAATTTCATTTTCAAAATTTAAAATTTTGATTTGGTGGGGAACTTGAACAAGGTTTGTTAAAGTTGGCATAGTTATGTTTCCCAAATGGAATTTTAAGTTACCGGATGTATTTGAATGTCTTGTTTTGAACTGTTGAGCCAAATATTTCTAAAAAGCAATATAGAAAAAAGGAGGGGAGGAATATTTTTAACTGCTTTTTCAAGGGATAACAACTTTGTAAAGATGGATGTGATGTTTCACTGAAATTGAGAATATCAACTGTTTCCTTTCATATGTTAGGCACTTTAGTGCATAGTCCACTTTCACAGGCTTTGTATTTGAATCTTAAAGGTGCTTTGTATGTTATATTTTTATGCTTTTCTTTCATGGATGCAGCAGAGGGGTTCTAGCTGGTTTTTTGGTTTTTTTCACTCTGGATTATCCATCTGCTTAATTGGATGAGGGCTGTGCTGTTGTTTCAGTTAGTTAATTTCTGGAGCGTTAATTATTTGATAAGCTCTAATGAGGATTTAGGCTTGAAGACTCCCATAAATTTGAATATTAAAAGTTTAATAAAATAAATCCAAAAAGTTAGCTTTTTTTTTTTTGACAGCTTTGGCGAGAAGGTGGGTAATTAGGAGGAAAGCACTCCATGCCATTTGCATGAGAATAGAATAGACACAAAGAAGGATGACATGTTTGTCCTCTGCCTTCAGAAATTAAAATCTGGGGGAAGGGAGGCTGTTGGCTATTGAAGCCATCTCTTGAATCTGATTTTCTACATTACCCCAGTGAAAATGAGAGGACAAATCTGTTCTAATTTCCCGGGCCTCTTGGGGATTGCCTACTGTCTCTCTTGAATTGCTCCATTTCAGCCATATTCCTGGCATACTTGTGCTAAGGTTGGCAAGAAACCTGCACAGGGCTAAATAAATAGCCACATCCCAACTAATTTTAGAGTGTTTCAAGACGAATATCTGCACCTTAATTTTCTGTGACCTTGGTCCTGCCTGAATCCTGATCAGGAATTCCATGGATGTATTTTAAACTGGGATGACAAAGACTTGGGTAGGAGATTTATTCCATTTAGGTCTCTTGTAGGCAGAGGTTCGCAGACCATTTGCAATCATTTCCCTTTGAAGTTCTGGGCTCTTTTTGCTGAAATAGGGAGAAACAACAATCGCAGAACTGCACGTTACTGTAATAAGCTCTGCCAGACATTCAAGAGAAATAGTGCCAAAACCCGAAAGTTTAAGGAGGATTCAGTTTTGCAGCAGTATGAGTTTGTAAATAAAGTTTTATTTCATGGTGTTTTCCTGTTTAGATAAGTGTTAACAGTTTCAAGACTCCTTGGAATGAACAGCTGTGTTGGAACTATTCCAGCAATTAAGCTGTTCAGAGTAGCTCTTATGCCTTGATATTGAAATGTTATTATTCTGAATATGGAACAAGACTATTCTTATTTAGTGGCACTGAAGTTCTGTACTTTAATTTGAAGTAAATACCTGCCATTGAGATGGTATGTTTTCAGCTATGAGTAATTGTTAATGAAATAACAGTATGTTCCATGTTTCTTCATATTGCTTTTAGTGTGTTGTATTTCCATATGGGTCACCACCCCAATTAACTGTATAGTTACTCAGAAGATATAGATGATAACATGGAATCTTTGCAGATGGACATATCTGGAGAGTTGCCTAATTTACTTGATCCTGGCAACTGATGATAAATTTACAAAACCAGACCACCAGGGTCGGGATGCAGTATTAATTACAAAGGTACTGTGATGTTTTTCCAAAAAGAAGTTTATAGAGCTACACGTTTCACTGTCAATGTTAATTCTTCATTTATTTTAGTTGGTCTTATACATTTGATGTTCTGTGGACAAAATGGTTTACAAGGTGTGCAAGTTTATCCTTAAACATCCAGGCTCTCATAAATGGGTCAAGCAGAGGGAAATGGAGCATTTCTTGCTTTTCTGAAACGTAGGTTGTCTTTGCATTGCTTTTATTTTTTTTATGTGATGGACACTTGAATTTGGTCTTAACAAAAATAGTTGTCCTATAACTACTACTAGTTTTGGATATAACCTTAAAGATTAAAATTTTCATTGTATCTCAGTGTAATTAGGCTTCAGCTTTTTTGAGTGTAGAATTCTTTTAGTTTTAATTCTCCTGGCTTTTTGAGTTTCTACTTAATCCAAAGAAGCCATTAAAATTAAAGTATGAAGCAAATAGTGTTTACAGACCTCTTAATCTGATTATAGAAGTAATTAACATGAGGTGCTCATGCAAAAATAAGTATGAATAAGAAAACGGTTACTGTATGTCTTTTCCAATG
This sequence comes from Fulmarus glacialis, assembly GCF_000690835.1. Classification (NCBI taxonomy): domain Eukaryota; kingdom Metazoa; phylum Chordata; class Aves; order Procellariiformes; family Procellariidae; genus Fulmarus; species Fulmarus glacialis. The sequence continues at coordinate 54,675 of NW_009196577.1, read as the reverse complement.
CACATACTGAAACTTCAAGTGGAGTGTTCTAACCTAACAACTAAACTTTCATGAGGATTTTTCATAGTACAGGAACAATGCCAATTTACTTCTTAAGATGATGGTGAAAAGATTCATTACACAAAAGCCCAAAATATCCTTGCAGGGTACATGTACCGGTTGTTGACCTGATTTCTCTTGCTGTTCTGGCCATGTGGTCTGGAATAGCAGATTACAGACACATGAAAAATTAACTTGACTTACAAGTATCTCTAATGTTTATCGAGCATATCTGTTTATAATCTTTTCACTTCAAGATTTGTGTTGCTCAAGAACAAAATCACAATCAGGTCAATAGCCATTTTACATTTGGAGCGCTGTACAACTCTGCTTTTAATCATGTAGGAACTGCAAAAAATAAACATTTATAGTAAGCTTGAAGTGATTTCTTTATCATTGATACACTTTTTGATGTATTTGATCTCTCTTATGAAGAAAGTCCTTTGGATTCCCTTGTAATGTTGCATCTATTACGACTGATTTCTGCTGTTTGAGTTCATGTTAACACATGAACACATGCATGCTGACTGCTTATTCAAAAGCTTTGGTGTTTTGGCAGCAAAATCTGAACCATCTTTGCAAGTTCAAATCTTGGCCACTAACCCAATAGCCTAAACTAAATGGGATTCCATGTAATGTTACAATTCCAGCAGGTACAAGACTGTGCAAGGACTCCATTTCTCTTTCCTTTCCAGCTTTTTGAGTCTTGCAACACAGTGCAAGTTAGGTGAATACTGTGGAGTTTTATTTAGAACATAATCTTTCAATAATCAAGTGCTTGTACGTACCGTATCAAGCTCTAGTCATCCAGGTTCTTACAAATTCTAATCCTGTTTTTAATCAGTTTGTGGTCCCAGTTCATTAACACCTATTTTCTTCCTTTATTTAAACATAATCTCCTTTTCTGACCACATCTGTTTTCCTATTCTATTAGAGATTATAATCTATGGAAGACCAAATCCCTTTACTATGTAAGAAATATAAGGTGGGCAGGAGCTTAACCCATTGCTTATGCACAGTGATCCTGAAGGGAGGAAATGCTGTTTTTGAGGGATCAATGTACTCTGTGGGCAAGATTTGGCTGTATCTGATTGTGTAGCTTCTCTATAAATCAAGAAACTTTTACATCTTTCTTCTATTTTTGGTTTCAAGTCAACAATGTGATGTTTGCTAAAATGTTTTACTATGATGGTTGCTAAAAGTTAATTAAAAGAGGTGATAGGAATCTTTCATGAATATCACTTTTACCAATATCAAACTGTTCATTATGCTTTCTTCTGACTTAAAATAGTAGAGCAGTGGTTTTCACATGTTCAAAGTGACAAACTTGTTACTTCTCACTCTGTCATGACACATACTGTCAAGTTAGTTGCATTCAAGTTGAAGCGGAACATAGTTCTGCCAAGCTTAGAGCCTGAATTCTCAGAGGTAACATCTTAAAGAAAGGAATGGGCACCTACTGGACTTGGTAATAAACTTCCCTTGGCCTTAAAAGAAATTGCATTATGCCTACCGTTGAACTGTCTTGAAAATCCACTGTGAACTAGAGGCAAGTTCTTTGAATGTGTCATTGACTGTTCTTGATACATGAGATGAGGAAAAAAACCATCTCCGACTAGGAAGAATGAGTGAGAACTGGAAAGTGAAAATCTGCTTGGGTGAAAGGACAGCATTGTTGCAGGAAAAATCATTCACAACTCTGAAAAAGAGAAAGAAAGAGAACAGAAGAAATAGAAGAGTAAATTTGAAGACGAGACTTCCTTAAGCCGCAAGAATGGATGATCTGTTTCCACCACTACATCTATGCTGAAAGAGACTGCAATCTCCCACTGTATCTCTCTTACCACAATTTGAGTTGGAAGGGTCAAATTCAAATGGTAAATATTGTGAGCCCTGCAAGTTGTTTAGATGCAGACAGAACGTTTGCTTCAGAGGCTTTAAATACACACCAAACATCTGTAAAAAACATTGCTTAGTTAACCTGCTTAAGAGGCAAAGGATGGGATAGATGTTACCAATCTAAGAAACAAAGCTGAGAGTTGAAAGAAACACTCTGAATTTTTAGAATTGTTTATTGCTGTTTTTTTGTTTTGATTTAGGAAAATGGAATAAACATAGAATTCATACATAACAAGGCTGAAGGATTATTTTGTTCCCCCCCCCGAAGCTTTCCATCAAATGTAAAATTACTATCACAGAAACCTTTTTTAATATTAATTTTCAATTTGCTCCACTCAGAATTAGCTTTACTAATTACATTTGGAAAAATACATGGTGCTAGAAATCTGTAGGGGCAGCTACTGGTTCTCTAATCACTACTTACTCTGATTTTCAGTAAGAATTGGATCCAATTCATCCAAGGGTGGATTGTTTTCTCTGCTGTGCTCATTTCTGAAAGTACAGTTTCCCTCACTCCATTGATAACAATGAAGCATGTTTAAAGGAAAAGCCTGTGGAGGAGAAAAGATTTCATTAATCATGAATCATTACATTTGTCAGTTGGCAAAGGGAGACTTCCTCATTTATCCCTTCAATGAAATTAGCTCCGGCCTAGCTGCAGTTAGAAATTCTAAATTACCTTGGCATCTATCTGTTACTGTTTATATATGCACTATAAAATGGCAGATGGCATTTTATTAATAGCAGATGAGCTGAGTCTTTCAAGATACCTTTTTCTGGTATTTGGTTTCTTTGAATTCGAAATGGCACCTACCTACATAATTTCATGGTGCTTGTGTGTAGTTTTTTTAAAAAAAAAATTAATGTGTTTTAAGCTGCACCTGCCACTCTCCTCCCACATCTGAGATGACTGATAGAGATTGCATCATGATGACCTGCATAAATATTAAGCTTGAGGAATTTTTAGCTGAAAAGTCTATACGTACAATTCTGATGTATTGTGTAAAATGCACTGATGCTACACAATCTGATATAAGGACTTATTTGGGTTGTGGAGTTGTTGGTGTTTTTTTTTTTTTTTTTTTTTCCCCCCATTCTTAGTTTCTTGAATAGAAAAGTATGGCATCTTAAATGATACTGGAACAAATATCAGTCATCTGTTACCTGTGTCAATTTCACTGAATGCATTGATACTAATGTTTCCTGTTTAAATCAAAGAGTTTGCCTGAGTTTGTTTCAAAGGTTTAAGAAAATTGTTGGAAGTGCAAATAAAATATGGTTTTCCGCTTTAACTGTCTATGCTAGCTCCTTCACACTGAGTAGTGTGCCAAAATTCGGTTACTCACTGCGCTTGTAAAGGGCCGAGATTCAAGCTCTTGCTCTGCCTGAATTTGTTCTGAAACTCTTCCCAGAGAAAGTTTGTTGCAATTGCTCTGTAGTTGTGAATAACTTTGAGTTCTGAGGAGCAGATCTTTCTGATTCTGTCAGGAAATTCACAGTCACCTCTGATTTTAACTATGACTGTCGGTCTGCTTGTCACCAGTATGTTGCATATAATACAGGGCTCTAAAAGAAAGTCCCTATCCAATCAGGGTCTGGTTCATTAAAAGACATGTGGGAAGAACTGAGGAAGGAAGACTTTCTTGTGGAAAAAATGATTTGAGCTTGCTTCCATAGCCTAAAGTCAGATAGCTCACCTTGTGGTTACGTATTTTTCATTGCTTTGTGTATTCGTATCTGTGCACTAATAAGGATTTGGACCTTTGACTGAAATTTCTTCTGAGCTACCACCAGAGTTCTCAGCACAGTGGGGCTGTGCCAGTTTTATCCAATACCATAGACCTTTAGGAGTACAGAGGAAAAGTAGTGATGCAGAAGTGCCAAAACCTAATAATAAGACAGGGTATGTTCTTTTTGCTGTAATGCTGTATTCTTCCCTGAAAAATCACAAAGTACTCATTAGAACTCACTCTGCATTTGAAAATATTTTGTACGTCCTAAACCAGCTTCTTTATTGCTTTGTCTAGTATTCTAATCATTCTTTCCATTGTGTGTGAAAAGCACCACATAAAAGAGGTGTGCAAAGACACAAATGGTGAAGTTAGTTAGGAAAACTTTAATGATAAAAAAAACCCAAAACCAAAACTAGGGTTGATATGTTTATGCAACCTAATCTGTGTAAGAGTGCTGTCTAATGATAAGATGAATTCCATTTTCATGGAAAAAAAAAATATACCCAAATATAAAGGCATTCACTTTGGCTGAAAAGATCCAAGACACAACTTGTTTGGAAGTTTGGAGAGTGTTTTGGGTTATAAGCTGTATGTTTTCCCTGTTCCTCATGCTGTATGTTTGCCCTGTTCTTTAACTTTTCCCTGGAGATCTCCTGTGGGTCATTGTTGGCGACAGGATGCTGGGCAAGATTTGATGTGAGCTAGTATGGTCACTCTTACATTCTTGAGAATGTTAAACCTTCCATTAGCACAGACTAAAGAGCTCATTCTTCAAATGCATAACCCACTAGCACAGCAAAATACTTCAGCAGAAAGCTTTAGAAGTTGGGCAAAAGACTGAAAACTTGGATCAGTCATTCAAGACCCAAATACGGACATTCCCCAGTGCTGATCGGGAAGACAATACAGTGGGAGGAAAATGGAATTTAAGGAAGAGAATAAACCTCATATATGTGCAAAAAGAAGCAAAATATATCTGTATTTATATCCCTCAACACAGAACCGATAACTTGTGCAAAATCTGCCGATGTTTTATGGCCTGGGCACTTGCTTCAATATCTGAGCTCCCTCGCAATGAGATGCTTTTTCCTTCTGTCCAGTCAGAACTTCCCCAGCTGCAACTTGTGACTTGGCTTTTCTCCTCTGCACCGTGCACTGTTGATTAGATCCTGGTTTTGTCTTCCCTTAACCTGTCTTTGGGTAATGGAAGACTAAAAGTACATTCTTCCTTAACTGTTGCTTCCCCAAGCTAAAATTCTTCATGTCCTCATGACATTATTAAACTTTACTAAAAGTTATTCCCTTTTTGCATTCCCATAAAGCACAAGAAACCAAAAACCTGTGGGATTTGCCTTTTGCTATAGAGAGGATCAGGTCATTGCAGTAAGTTGGCACACACTGGCAAACAGAGGGTCCTTGTTTTGGAATGCAAATTCTCAAAGTTGCTGTAAGTTGATACTACCAATAAAGGCCACTAAGAAGCTATCTGTTCTATGTTTGTCCCTGGACCAACCATCTCAATTACTGTCATTTGTATTGTCCTTCCTTGGTGTTGGATACACCCTTCATTTACTTGTTCTTCTCTATCACTTACATACATATATATGGATGAAGAACCCGGGCTCCAATTATATAGGGCATCAACATTATAGTGAAATAAATGGCACTTTTTTCTGCAAATTAGTGCCACAGCAAGTCTACCAATGTTAACTTTCTTGAAGAGCCTTCATTGCAGCTTGCATTAAAAATGTAGTTCTTGTATGTAGATCAGCCTTAAGATTAAGTTAGGCAACACAGTGTCCAAATGATGGTGGGATCATAGATCAGCCTCAAACTCCTTATTTCAGGTTGAGATTTTGAAGACTATATAACAAAAAATTGAGTAGCTGGTAACCTATTCTGTAAAGGGTAATAAAATCGAATGGCTGGCAGTCTATCTTGTGAAGGGGATTCCAACAGTTAAGGACTTCCAGGTATTTGTAGATTTTAATTTTGCCCATGTGTGACATGGTACCGTAAAGGAAAACCTTCTGCTTACTTTCTCTTCTTTCTGGATGTAGCTGAAAACAGGAAGAATCTGATTTGCTACTTGAATTCTGACTTTTTTTGCAGATCTAAGGGTTAACAATACCTTGGAGAAACAGTGCAAAGCATTTATTGTAAAATATTATTGACATTTCCAGATTGTTCTCTTTGGAAATCCTTAATGTCAGCCAGAATAAACACATGTAGGGAATTTTATATCCATAATATTTGCTTTTTTCTTTTTATCATCTATCTTGCTATATATGCACACAACAGACACTTTCAAAGTAACAGGCCATGCATACAAAAAATATACGTTAGTTTTGAACAGCAACCACTCATGATTTACCCACTGGAGAGACTACCGCTAGTCACAAAGAGTTACACCATTTCGATGAAGTCAAATCTGTCCCTGTGATAGCCACATTAAAGTCTACAGAAGGTTTCTGCAAGTCTTTTCCCTCCCACAGACAGTTTATTAACGCTAGGAGTTGTAGCATCTTTTTCCCACAGTGTACAGTTTGAATGATGCTAATGGAAAATCTTACCGTTCTCTAGATCTACTCTAGATGTATTCCTAGTTCTAATTTCTACCCATATGTGTAGGGTGGTTCTGAAAGGAAGGTCTCCATGTTGCATGGGTGAGCAAATTGGGTTTTTTTCTTTTTACTTTTTCAAATTTGGTTCGCCTCCAATACCAGTTTCATACTGCTTTGAAAAGCGAAGAGGAAGTTCTGCAAATATCTTTTTTTCCCTGCTGTTCCTGTAGCAGCTGAGATATAACTTGTCTGCTCTAAGATTCTAAAATCTCTAATCATCTCTCTTTGAGCAAAAGTGCTATGTGCTTTTCGAAGTCCTGAAGGAAAAAATTTACTGAAGAGGAATTTATGAAGAATTTCTTGAAAGTGGGTGAACTTGGAAAGAAAAACAGTTATAATCTTTGGTTCACCATATTTGTGCCTTTAGTGTGTGTTTGTTAAGGCAGATGGAGTCAGGGCAAAATAGACGTGGAAAACTTACTATTCCACATGTGTGAGTCAATCACATGTGCAAAGTAATGAGGTACAGGACACATTAGAAATGCTGCTTTCAGATCTGGTAGTATTCCCTAAGAATAGAAGAGGTTTAAAATCAATGGACTCAGACACTGCTAGGTTTTTGTTTCACTGGAGAAAGTCAAACCAATTTTATTTATCATTAAATGGGAAAAAGATCCCAAACAACTGTCACCTTTGAAAATATTATCATGAGATTGTTTCATTAAACTCTTTTCTTCGTTATCAATACTGTTTTTCTAGATTTGTCTGCCATAGCAAGAAGGAGACCTGCCACCTCAGACAAGACAAACTGTGGATAAAAAAACAAAGTAACTAACTATTCAGGGTTCTGTAAAACCCTTTTTTGTCTATTGGAAATCTTGTATTAGTAAAGGAATAGAACTGACTGTGCTGATCTTCCCTTCTAATATTCTTTGATTAACTAGTGTTATACTATTATTTTTCTCTGGTTTTATGATCATCATCTCATTTTCCTATTGTGGGTGCAATCTATTCCTAATAACTGATCCATAATTTTGAATTAATACTTTATTGTATACACGCTGCTTTCTGAGGCCTATCTTGTATATCCACCAAAGCTATAAGGTAACATTCTATATCCTAAAGTATTTTAAATCATTGATTTTTTGGGGTCATTAACAAACTAATAAGCAGACTATTTAACTGATGCTAAATGTAAATTGTCAATGACAGCAGCCAGTGGTATCCTGCTGACAAGTGATAATGTCATTTCAACATGTCCTCAGAGCATGGTAATTACTGCTGTATTCATGAATGTATATAGCTTGATGTTTACTTGATTTGAATATGAAAGGTTTTCTGAAAAGTTCATACATGCTTTCTGCATGCTGAATGCACTGCATAAAATATATTAGGACTAACTATCTGCAGAAACAATCAATTCAGACTCCACTGACCTGAGGCCTTCTATTATGGTCTCCCTACAACATCAACAAAAAACCCTTCGTGGAATGCAGAATTGGTCAGCATTACTAAAATGTTCCTCTCGATTCTCTATCTCAAATTGGCATTGAGTAAGAATGGTAAAAGAGGTTATGCAGTACATAGCTTGCAAAGTAACAAATAACCCTTTACGTCATTTCCTTCACACTATATAGAAGTGTTTTCTACATGGCTGATGGTTAATAACTTGTTTTTTAAAAAAAAAAATTGTAGAATATATGCATGGAAGCCAGCATTTCTCATTTTCCCCCCTAAAGAATTATTAGTACTGCAGCACCAGTGTTGGTGTTCTGTTGAACCAGAAAAAAAACTTTCAAATGTTATGTAAACATGGAGAGTTAAAAAAAGAGAGCTAGCAGATGTGGCTTGCGGAGATTAGCAGAGAGGGGGACCAGGTGTACTCCAAGGCCTTGGGATCTGAAGGAATGAAACATGGATGCGGTAAGGCTGTAAGTTTTCAATTTTCCCATATGTTGAGGAAAGAGTAAAAGCTCAATACTTATATACTTCACATAATTCTGGAGAGCTAGAATTTCTTATAGCCTCTCCATGGCAGTTGTTATAGATACTTCAAGCTGTACAATTGCTTCATGCAATTTGTACCATGTATGATAGATTTCTGTGTATGTACTTTGGAACTGGTGGAGATAAAATCAAAACATTTCATCCCAAAATGCTTGTAGCTGGGGTTAAGATAAAACCCCAAAATACTCAAAGCCTTTCCAACACTGAAATAATCAGACCTTGCCAAAACAAACAAGCAAAAAACCAGAAATTAAATCAATTATACTCCATATCCTATTTTGTACCCCACCAGGAAAAAAAACAAACAAAAAAAAAGCCTGAGGAAGCAGATTAAAGTCCAGTAAACATCAATTTATTTTTTAATTGCATTTAAAAAGGATGTCCTAGTAACAGATCTGATTTGCCTCCTTGGAAAGCTGTTCAAACCTCATTGCCTAGTGGTTATATACCTTCTTTTAATTTCTGTTTTGAATCCACTCATTACATCCTTTGTTCTTATGTTAACATTGTCCTTTTACACCCTGGCTTTATGCTCCTTGCTTTACTCTTATTCTATTTATAGAAAGTAGTCACATCCCCTGTCAGCTTTTCACAAAGCTGAACAAACCAGCTCATTTCACCTCTTCGCATAAAATTACCGTAATCTTTTCCTTCAGATTTTCCCCTTCTTGTGCATGGCTGGCCATGATTTATCTCTCAATGGATCCTAGGATTGCATTCAATTCCTTCGCAGACACGTCACGCTCATGGTTCATAATGTCCTGTGATTGAGTAGTATGCACAGGCTTGTCTTCATTGTTTTGTACTGATGACCAAATTTGTTGGTCCCCAAAGGCATAACCTTTCACTTTGTTTTATGCAGTTTCTTTTATTCTCTTCCTTACGATCATCCAGTGCTTCCTGTAGGCTCCTTGTAGACAGCATTTCCAAATGTTGAGATGTCGGCCTGCTCTTGGTTAACATATTATTAATGATCTCAGCAAAATTCGTCCCCAGCTTGCTCTGCAAGGAACCGTAGCACTAAGCTCTTTCCAGCCAGTAGTTAGTTCTTCCCTTAATATTACAGGGGACACAATCCTCTTCTTGTTCTTCTCTTAAACTTGATCTTAACCAGTAACTTTCATGTGGCAATAAGTCAAGATGCTTTGCTAAATTCCAATAGAAAACCCCTTTGTTCTCTGTTCCTTCTAGGAAGCCAGGTATATTTTGAGAGAAAGTATACTGGGTCAGTTTGGATCAATCTGTTTCTTGTAAATTTGACTGTACTTCACCCTTTTAGAGCTCGAGCCAGAGTTTTATGTATTATTAAAACTGCAGTCATGCAAAGCATTTCCTGTCTTGCCAAAGTTACTGCATTTGCAGATTTCTAATTACAGGGCACTCTATGTGTTGTAATAGATTACTTAAACATCCTTGCTACTGTACATACGATTTTGTATGCAGCTTTTCCCAGTCTTCTGGACTAGATATTTTCCAGTCCCTCTGGCTCACACGAAGCAATGCTGCTACTAGGTTGTATCTCTGTTGCCCTGTTTCCCCTTGATACTCATACTTTGCAAAGTCTGGCACTGATTCTGGCTGTTCTTGCTTTATTGTTACATGTTTTGATCTTTGAGACAGCTTTGTCTGTCAGTGAGCCTGTTTTCTTCTGTTCTGTGTAGGTTCTTGGTTTGTTCCCAGTATTCTTTTAGAGATAGTTGATTTGCTGCATCCTTTCTACGAATTTCCTCCACCTTGCCATTTTTTCCATCCCTTTTCCTTCTTCAGTCCTTGCTTTTTTTACAGATTCCTTGTAACTGTAGCAGTTTTCCCTAAACAGAATCCATCCTCCTGGAAATTCATGTACCTCAACTACTTGATCCAGCTAAATTCATAGCTTGGGTAACTTCTTAGACTTCCCTTTTCATGCCAAGGTCAATGAAGCCTACTTCTGATTCCTTTTCTATTTAGGATGAACTAATTTGCAATAGCTTGATTCAAGGTTATTCTGAAAACACTTACAGGAAGTGCTCATCTCCTACTCACCAAGGCAAGATGTCATCTCTTCACACTTCTTTTTGGCAGAACGTTTCCCAACTGAGCTCTGCCTCTGTGGGCATGCATCTGGGGGAGCTGCAGAATTTCCTCTATAGACGTAGAACTCAGCGGTATTCATCTATACAAAAGCCTGTCCTTATTCAAACCTGGCTCTGACGCAATATATTCCAGATCTACCACAATAGTACAATTTATCGAAGTAGCCTTAATCCAAATGGATTATTTTATCCATGCATACTTTTTTGTTTCCTTACAAGGTGTCATAAATTTAACTAACAGTGCTTTTTCCTTTCTCTTTACCAACTTTTCCTTCATTTCTATCTGTAATGAATGGGAAATATGCTTCAATATCTATGGAATTACCATCTTTACTACACCAAAATTCTCACTTTTTTATTGCTTCATTTGGTTTTTCTTGTACATTTTATGAGTAAAATCTATTGCTTTAGTCAGTGAGAAATTTTTGTCTAAACAACCCATTAAAGTTTTTGTGCACCACAAAAACATTTGATCCTTGATGGATTTTGTTTGTTTCTTTCTGGGGATGTAGAGCTGGCAGTACCTCTGACAACTCTTTATAATAATATAAAATAAGTTACTTTATGTGAATATATTGATTTGCTTTTGCATCTGTATGGACTCAAACTTTAGATTTTTTTTTTTTTACCTTTTCTTTTTTTTTTATTCTCCTCCATCTTATTACAAATGAATAAAGAAGTAGGAAGCTCAGACTTAAAAAAGACTGAGCTTTTTTTTTTTTCCCTGGCCCTCATTTTAATTTTTACAAATTATTTGAGATACATTCAGAAGTATTCTGAATTGCAGGTAAAATTTTTCTCTTTTAGATCCTTACCTCTTTCTCAGAAGGAAAAAACTTTTTGTTTTGAATTTCCATTTCTTTTCTTTCATAGAATGTTTGTTATTGCCAAAATAAGGTATTGTAAAAACAAAACAGTTACAGTTTCTTTCTCCAAGGGAGATCCCCCTCCTGCTTTCTTCCCTCTGCCCTCAAGTCTGGACTCTATCTCTAAGGCAAAGAAAATGCTTCTTTGTACTCTGTTTTTAGGTGGATGTCTAGTCCGTTGTAATTTGATCCTATATGATCAGCACATCTTCCAAGATACTCTGGTTTTTCCAGTTGTCAGCTAACATTTTGTCCTGGCTTTTAGTTAAGTCTCTGTCAGTCTTCCTATTATGTCAAGCTCAATCACAGTTTAAATACCTAATCTTCTGAGGGGACACCTCCTGCAGTGTGATGTGCTGTCACACTCCAGTTACTTAAACAGAGCTGTAGAGGCTTCTTTCCTCTCAAAAACTGTTTACTGTAGTGGATCCAAATAATGAGGGGCTGCTTTATTTTTGAGTAAATAATGGAGAAAGGGGCACTGGAAAAACTTGCAAGCAAAAGCTGTGATTTCCATATGCAAGTGAGGGGAGAGAAAGAAAGAATGGACAAAAAACCAATAAAAATTTGAAGAACAGTGCACAAAGTTTGCTCATGCATGTTTGTTTAAAGGCTGAGAAATGCCTAAATCCAGGTCCCATTATTATAGGCCCATTTTCCAGATACTGCTCTTAAGAATTAGCTTGCTTTTGGGGGTAGGGGAAAAAAAAAATCACACAAGGTTCTATCTGGCAAATAGTTTTATAATCCTCTTCACTGTAAAACACAGATGGCCGTTCGGCAGCGATCCAGATGCTCCTGCAGGAAGCTTAGTCTCTCTGTGGAGCCATTTGGAGGGTATCCGTGGGTGCTGCTAGCTTGTAACAATGCAGTGTTTATTCTCTTCTTTTGAGAGATGATCTGAAAAAGCAGTTCTTATGTCAATAGGGAAGTAGCTTTTGTTAATGTTAGAAGTAAATTCTGTTTTCACTTGGAACGATGGTTATGTCCACTTATCCATAACTAGGATGATATACATAGCTTTCATGATATAACATTCAGAGTTGCATGCGTTCTGCAGCCAAAATGCATGCATTAAAATGTGGATGTTAGTCTGATATTGTATCAGTTGCCAATATGGTATCAAGCAGAATGCTGCAGGAAAAGCGTCAGTATATAATAAATACAGTAAGTTACAGTCTAGTGAAGAAAGCAATGCTTAAATTTATAGCATAGACAGCATTGCGTAGTGAAGGGGATCTCTTTGAATGCATGTTTCAGAAATCTGCTTATTTTGCCTTGGATAGTAAAATACAGAGGCAACTAAAAGTAGAGTAAGAAAACAAAGTAGACAGATAATAGAATTCAGTATCATTGCTTCAATGAGACTACTAATAAGCATGAAATTGAACATCTGCTTAAGTGCATGTCTGGGTTATAGCATATAGATAACTATCATAATTGTACCCTGATATTTCCATAGCAGAGATTTTAGTGGATGATAACTAGCATAATGCAAATATAAATGTTATACTGTGGTAGAAGCTGTACAATTATTTTACCTGTGATTGATAGGAAGAAAAAAAAAAATGAAGTGTTCTGCAGTTTATTTTTTTGAAGGAAATCCTTTGAATCTATTAAATAATTGAGGAAATGTTATCATGAATGTAACACTAAAACTTTGATGTCAAAAAATCTTTTCAAATAAGGGAAACTGCTTGGAGATATGCTTTGGCCCCATATCAGCTTGCAATGGTTGGGGGTTTCAGGGTTTTTTTCCATGAAAGAAACATTTCTTATGCTGCCAGTTAAGTCTCCATGCTGTAGAAAATACCTTCTAGAACCATGTAAAGAAATAAAAATGATAATATAATCAAATACTGCCCTGGATGTTTGTTTTTACAAACTTTAAAAAAAAAAACAAAACTTCCATAACAAATCTTTCAGATGAGATGTCATGTTAGCTTCTGTTGTTCATATGAGGAAGACCTGAATTGAAGACCAAAATGTTCTGGCAGAAACAGTGTTTGGGTATGGGAGGATGAGATGTCAGTAAAGCAACTGTGTAGTTAGTTTTAAACACTTGGTTCAACTTAATATGCCGCTTTCATATTAATCTATAGAGATGGTTATGTAGTAGAGGCTAGCTTATAACAGTTTGAATTTCACTTCCTGAGCTTCACATAAGCTAAGTGAGATGATCCTTACCCTTCTGCAGCAACTTTGTAATGTGCTTGAAGTTCTTGAGACTTTGTGACTACACCCAATAGACGATACAAGACTTGGGGATTTTATTTGTTTTCTTCTAATGGGACACTGCTAAAAAGGACTGCATCTTTGTAATGCATCATTGTTATTCTACAATGTACATCTTTGGGGCAGCTGGTCCATTGTAAGCCCGCATAGATATGAGTGAGAGACTGCAAATTTATAGTTCTGAGAAAGATGCACTGTTTCTGACATATACGATTAGTAACGGTGGCTTTCCAGATTTTTTTTTTGTTCGTTTAGTATCAGTCGAGAGGGTGGTTAAGGTATATGGGAATATTGTGTATTTTTAAATGGAGGACATATGAGTTCTATTATGCAATAGCCCTCAAGCTTCTCAGAATGCTATGGATAAGTGTAGGAATATGGCATGTTATAAAATTCAGTGACTCAAACTTAAAAAAAAAAACCAAAACAAAACAAAAAAAAACCCAAACAAACAAAACCAAGAAAACAACAAAACCAAACTACTTGGCTGAACCACCTGCAGATCGTGATAGAAAGCCTGAAGCTACCTAAAAGATAGCTCAAAATTGGGCAGATAGTTCTCCGTGGTAACTAGCTGAACATTTAAAGCCAGCTTTGAGTTTTCATATTCTTTTCTTTGAGCTGACTACTTCAGCAGCAGGGTAATAAAGAAACATTGTTTGCCTGCCTTATTTTTTTTACAATTTAAGGTATTTAATACTAAAATATTAAGGGAGGAATTTATTTCCTTCTGCTGCAGTCTTGGCAGCTTAAGAGCCATCAGCTATCCAAGACTCCATGTATGCTGCTTTATAAGGCTCAAGCAATCCTATGCATGTTTGAAGCAGCTGAGATGATCATGACACGAGAGTGGGCTGGTCAGAGCATGTATTGCTGTGTGGGAGTTCAAGTGGTGACATTCTGCAACTGCTTAAAATGAGAGAATACAGTGTTAGTGTAAATGGTCTTCAGCCTTTGGCAGCAGCTTTCATGAAGGTGCCCGTGAAGTTCCAAGATTTAAGCCCTTAAATTCTGATTAACACCCATACAATCAAGAGAAACCATAAGATCTGCAGTTTTTAGGTGGAAGGCTAATCATGGGAAAAATTTTCCCTTGGTCAACACTGTGGTTTTCCTTCTTACCAATATGTGCCAGAACACTTTAAACCCATTAAATACATCATTGAGAAGTAAAATGGCAAAAATACACGCTGACAGTCTCTCCTATTGTGGACACTTGATTAGATATTGGAATTTAGGAACATTAAGTCAAAACTAAGTTAATGTTGAAATTTATTTAACTAGTACAAGGTTTACCTTTTTCTTTCAAAACATGTAAATAGTTTGCATACTGAAATGCAGATTTTCTGATTACAAATACAGTAATAGAAAATAAATTTATTAATAGCTGCTTCTCCTCTTTCAGGGCAGATATAATTGAAATGGGAGAGGAAAAAAGCTAAATAATGACTCTTCAGCAACGACAGTTTGGTAAGAAAGCTTCTATTATGCTAAATTCAAAATAGTCCAAGTTAATAAAAATTAATGGTCTGGCATCATCATTAACAATAGCCCATCTTCAACAAACCTTTTTTGTCTAATTTTGATTTTTTAATAAATTTATTTTAATATAGTACTTGATTGAGAATTAATCATTAGACTCAAAAGGAAAAGCTTCTGTACTGTACAGCTTAACAGGCTCTGCTCGGGAAAGTAACATTAGCTAATAACTACTCACAGTACACAATAGAAGTGAACAAGATATTTTATTCACGAAATGTAAACACAATTCCAGTTTGCATAGAAAATAACTTCAACTCAGTTTACCTCAAATCTTGGTTATTAATTCACTGAAATGAATATTCAAAGTGTGTCTAGGTAAAAAAAATTGTCAAAATCACATGCCTGGATTTTAAGAAAAAATATATTGAAGGGAAGACTGAGTTGTCTAATGTCGAGAGCAATAAACCCAAGAAATACAGATTTAGGGTCACCTGAGCTGAATTTATTGTAGTGTGGAAACGAACTGTTAAATTTTAATGCTGTTGACATCAGATTAATTTACTTGGTTCTCGTCTAGATATTCCTCACCCTCCTCCAGAAGCAATGGCTTCTTTACCTCCTCATGGTGGAACTATCCTCAGGATATGGGACGAAATGTGTTGAATTGTAGCAATGATTATGTGACTACTTTACCATGTGGCGGTGGAAATGGCGCTAACCTCTGCTCCCATTCCTGCACTTCACTTAAGGATTCAGGAATGGTATCTTCACAATTAAAGTAGTGCTGAGCTTATAGCTCTGAGTGTACTGATTGGCATATAGTATTTAATATTTGACCTGTTTAGATTTGGGGACAAAGTAAACTCCAATAACATTTTTCTTATTATAACAAAAGTGTGTGTTTTATTTTAGTTTCCCCCACCCAAGCCGTCCTTTGGTCCACATCAAAGTGTTTCAGCAGATTGCTGGGAATGGATCAGCCTCTCTGGAAACCTCTTGCTGATCTTGATGGTGAACTTACCCGAACTCCATACAGGATGCTGCTGCACTAGGTAATTTGGCCATCGATTGGTCAGAGACAGAATATCAAACACAAAGTTTATAAACTTCCTTCAAATAATATTCTCTGTGAGTTCATGTTTTCTTATAAATGCCTTGCTCAGCTCATCATCTGCACGCTGGAATGAATGACTTGTTGTTCCTGGTGCCCACTAGTCCTCAAGAGCAGCCCGGAGACCCGTGACTTTGCAATCTGTTATGCAAACTGTCTGCTGTTTTCAACTGAACTCAGAGGCAAAACAAACCCCAGGCAAAATGCAGCTAATGCCGTGACTTTAGAAATAATTTGCAGTGGTGACTGGTTTACTTTTAAGACACCAGAGAGACTGTTTTCCTGGTGGCCATCCTTCATAGTTTCAGCTGCTTATTTTATGATAGCAGTTAAAGAAGAACTCCAGATGCTCTCTGACCCTTTTACGTGGCTTATGGGTTTTTAATAGGACAGCTGAGAATTAAGTCCCCAGTAATCATCATAGGGACATTATAGAGTCAGCTACATGTATGCTTGCAGGATTAGACCTTAGGTCAGCTCACCATTACTAATATTTTTCCTTAAGTGTCAGAGATACAATAGGTGTAACGCTTGGCGTACTTCAGAGAGATGACTGCATCTGTTCACAGAAAGCTCTTTGTGGTCACTGTAATTAGCTTCAATGGCTAAACGCTCTCCCAAGATGAATCCGGTTGTTTCCAGGACTGTGGTTTATTTGAGCTTTATACAGGTTAAATCTAATAATTGGGTATCTTAAAAATGCATGTAGATGTAGAGAATGCAGGTTCTACTTTATTGTTCCTTCAGACACTGTAGGGACAGGTCCAAACAAGGAGTGACTTTCATACTTCTCTCTCAGTAAATGTAACAGTAAAGGCTGCTGTTACTCATGATGAAATCTTTATCTTCCCTTTGTTGTGTTTATCAAATTCATCTTCGTAATTTTAAACATGGAAGAACATTTGAGTTTGCTCACAGCTGATAGAAATACATGTGCAAAAAAGATTTCCCTGTGGTGCCACTGAGCTGATTAGGTTGATCTCTACTACTTTTTCTGTCCTGAAGTTACTGAGATTAGCAATGTTTAAGAGAGATGTGTTACATATTTGTATCACTCCTATGACAACAGGTTTCGGTTTGGCTTTACAAAGGCAATCAAAGGATTTGCATGTCCTTTTTGCATTAAAACTTGTCTTTGCCTTTTCCTTTGCCTTCAGCTAGAAAAACAGGTAAACCGTGTTTTGTTTCCCATAGTTCAGTTACTGCTAGATTATACAGCCGTGTAACTCAGTCTGCATGTTTACCTTGGACTGTTCCAACATCAGAGATAGTCCCTAAATGCAGCAGTTTTGCAAGGGAGAGGTCTCAAATCCACATCAGCCTTGTGCTCCAAAAACTTCCGTGCATTTCTGGAGGGGTGGCGGGGGAGGGGAGGAAGAAGCTTCTAGACCATTCTGAGCCTTCCTTAAGTAAAGCTCTTACTTTGGTTGCAGCCTATCTGCCTCTAAGGATTTATATTTTCTAGAATTAACGTCTCACAGGTTGTTCCTGATAGAAGTCCTTAATACTGAAGATTGGGTGGTTTCTGTTTTGGCTCAAACAATAGAGTGATTGCTACTGGTTCCAATGCTCAGAAATATTTACAAAGATCTCATTATCCTATACGTAATAAAATGCATTTTTCCTTCTCTCCCGCCCCCCAAATTTATAATGCAAGTTGAAGTAAGGTGCAACAATTCACAATAGAAAAAAAAAAAAGACAACAATTGGGAGTACAGACAGTGCCTTGACGCTGCTCATGTAAATCCTAATGGTCTGTAGGTAGACTGAGGACTGTCAGACATGACTTGTAGGATGCAAGAAGGACAATTCGCAAACTTGCATTAGAAAGACCTTGCTTCCATTTTTGCCCTTTAGAAAAGGTCATTGGTCTCATGATGACCTAGAAATCATTAAAACTATACTATTGAGCAAAAATCTCATTAAAATGCACCCTAACTCACGTTTTCTCAAGTGTATGGAATATGAAATGGCATAGGTAAATCATGGCCAGCCTTGACCACATTTGGATAAAGTGAATCTTTGTCTCTCACTTACGACTTATCAACCTTCAACAACAACACAAAGTGTATAGTGGCTATTAATTTAGCCTTTTAAAATGCTTTGGGTTTCTAAAATGCTTTAAAAAACCTCCTTTAGCCACTGCATCACAACACACCCCCCCTTATTTTTTTTTCCAACTAAATTTTTGCATGTCTCTTCTCAAGTGGTGTGCTTATTTAAATTCACAAGGAAAATCTGTAATTTTGTGTTCATGGATGTGTGGAAAGCATATGCTTATCACAATAAAAGGGGAGAGAGAAGGAAGGGAGGATATTGTCACTTTTTTTTTTCTTCATCATTAACATCTTAAGTCCTCAGTAAATTGGCTGTCCTTTAATCACGTCCTTAACAACTCATGATGAGCTATTAATTGTATGTGCACTACATCACTTGCAAAATCCCCCTGTAATGTTTTAGCTTTCCCTTCTCTCAGATTATAGCAGCAAGAATTTATCTGGAAATGCTTTCTTTAGCTTTTTCCTAATTCTGATTAGGACTCCAAAGATCATATAGCTAGACCAAAATGAAGTTGATTTTTCCCTTTAGTCATGGTAACTTCACTTTATTTAGCATGTGGCCTCACAAAGACGACAATTTCTTCCATTTCCTACCTTTTTCTTTTTCTCCCTAGAAATTTTTCTTTTTCTTCTGAAAACAGAAAGAAATTACAATGATAGCTGGCAAGGATTTATGTTTCTGTGCTTTTTCTTGGGATGTTCATATTCTGTTTATGGAAATTGGTTTTTTTATAAGGATTGAGAGGATAACACATTATTAGATGTACTTGGTTTGCCTAACCTTGTGGAGATGATGGCAATTGCGTGTCAATAGAAACTACTGTTTAAAATAGCAGCTTTCTTGTTGCAGCTTGGTTTGTTCCAAAGCAGGTACCAATTGCAGGCTCCACTTCTTTTTATTGCCAGTTTAGTAATATCCAGAGAAAGAGCTCAGTCAATTTGTATGGGCCATTGTTACCTCCATATTTAATTACTGTCTAATATTTTGATAATTGATTTCTGATTTTCCCCTTTTACTTGCTCAGACTGAGCTAAAATGGAACAATTCCAGTTTATTCCCTCTTTGGGCAGCTTCCGTACTGCGTTTTTGATGCCATACAGAGCAATTCAATTTTTTTTTATCTTCCGCTTTGCTAAATGCGCTGCTTGACTTTTATCACAAAATTAATTCATCAAGAGCTTTTTCAGTTCAGAAATTTGTACTATGAGTAAAAAGAAGGCTTGCCTGTGGTGTTGGTAGTTGTGGTGTTATATTTTCTATATTCTCATGGAAAAACTACAAAAGAAGCAATAGGAAAAGCATAATGTTGCTACAACATGCCGATTTACTGAAAGACAACTAGCAAAGGTTTTATATGAAAATTCATTTGATCTGCATCAACAACATGTACGGATGGAAAGGATGTACTTTGTATGCTACTGTAAGTTCCTTGTAGTATATATTATTGCCTGCTGTGCCTATCAAATTGAATTAGCACTTAGTGAACTGGTGAAAAATGGTGCCTGGATCAATCGTTTTGGGAATGGCTATAGGAAAACTGATGTGTATTCCCTCCAACATCCAAAAATCAATGAGACGTAGCTGACTGTGCATATATGTTGTCATCAAAGCAGCTCAAATTGAGATCCATGTTTAGTGTGCAATGAGAAGTCAGCACTTACAGGACAATAACAGCTATTTTTAGCCGAGACTAGTTGTTTGCATACCTGCTTCAGCCATGTAAACAGATCAGCTGCTGCGCAGTAAGTGTCCTTTCAAAAATAAATAGTAATTACTATTTTGTGTCAGTGATATCCCATGAGTTTTGGCAGAAAGCTCATTCTCACAAGTACCATTTGGCATACCCCAAGCTCTAAAACAGTCTTGAAACCTCTCAAGAAAAGAGAGAGAGAGAACTGAAGTGACAACACAAGAGACACAATTTACAAAGAAATAGCAAAAGTAATGTTTGAAAATCAAGTCAAATATATTCTTAGCTTCAGTGAAATTCTGTGCATCCATCTTATTTAATCTTTCAGCCTCAAATGCTAAAATAACGATGTACAAAACCTGGCCAAAAAAAAAAAAAAAAAAAAATCACCACTTTTTCCTTATCTATAACAAATGTTCATGCACAGATTTTGGAGAAAGAGCAAGATCTCTGGCATTATTTAGAAGAACAGAGAAGAGCATTCCAGAAATAGGAATTCCTCTTAACAGAAATTAGTCTGGGAATTTCTTTTTTCTTTTTTTTTTTTTTTTATCTTCCTATAAACTACATCCTATAAGCTACAGAAACTGTAAGATTCTCTCCCTGTACCAGGGAAGTTCGTCTTGTGTGTTTAGTTTCCACAGCAAGCTCTCATACGGAGAACTTGTCTTAATACACAGTTGTAAAATTAACTTTGAGGAATAAGCATCCAAAAACGTTTACGTTACAGGAAGTTGGGAACTGCAATCACTGAAACAGACAGGTATTTGCCATATTTTTAAAAGGTAAGGGAATTTTTGCAGCTAGGTTTGCTAGGAGGTGTAAACTCTTATTAGCCAGCTAAACATATAACTGTTACTGATATTGGGTACACGAGGCATTCCTTAGCTCTCCTTTTTCACTGATGAGGGAAATTATCACCCAATTGATTATGACTGAATGAGGAGATTGTGCATTGAGCAACTGCAAAAAGTAGCAAAGATTATTAGACCACTTTAACCAAACTCCATTTGCAAAAATCAATTCTATCACAAGAAAAACATTTGTCACTTTTTACCTTTGTGAAGGGTTGATGCTTAATATCATAGAAAGCATCCAGCCCCTGGCTGGGTCTCAGAACACGCTACATTTGCTTAAGCTGTTGTGCCATTACTATATTGCATGTAAACAGAAACAAATTATGCACGTTAATTTCTGAGAGGTGAGAAATTGTAACATGAGGGGATGATGACTTTGTTAACGTGCATTTATCTATTAGACATGTTAGAATATACTCACAAGTGATATCAGCAGGTGAAAAGATTTTGTGTACCTAAAATCCCAGACTGCTAAACGAGTCAGTACATCTCCTTTTCTAAGCTTGTTTCAGGGTCTACTGTGAGAAAACCCTCCTCAATTATACAACCTGTGGATAAGAATCGTGGCCTTGTTCAATCAGATTTCAGTGGTTTCTCTAGTGTTATGATTGCTATTCAGTAGCTTTACCCTGTAGTAAATACCAGGTAACTTAACTATGTTTTTGTTATAGTTAAGGGGTGGGGTGTTAAAATATGCTTCTTGTATGATGATGATGATTGAAAAAGCAGTTAATTATGGGAGTCCGAATCTCCAGTGCTTTGAAACCACTTGTTCCTAACTAAATGAGCACTAAAGTGTTATCAAATTAGAATTTTCAACCCCCTCCATGCTATTAAGTGACCAAACAGTGCAAATAATGCAGAACCCTGCCCTGTGCTTTTGTCCGTTCGCCTGTAAAATAACCAGCAGAGTAATTATATATGTTCAGTCTGAATGGCTCTCTTTTAAAACAAGCAAAAAAAAAACCTCTTAGGCAGCAAACACAGTGCATTTCCCCTCTCTTTTGGCACCTGGGCTGAACAGCTCAGTAGTACTCTCCTCACAGACATCCTGACACAGGAAGGGGGTTTCTGGAATGCTAAAAGGCAGTAGCAGAGACAGACCCACCTTTGGACCGGCCCGCCTTTTTCCCTTCGAAATATTTTTGATCTACCTCTAACCTCACCACCTGCACACGCTAAGCGCTCTGGACTGCCCCAAGCCTCTCTTCCTCCACCTGTAGCAGCCAGCCTGGGTTTTCTCCACTACCTATCTTCGCTGCCCACCACCCCCCAAAATAAAACCCCTCCTTGTTTCCCAAGTACCGGCAGAGATAACTCCGACTTCCCCCATCGCTGCAGCTTAGGGCACCTTTGCATCCTCCTTCTCCAGTCAGCAGCTTCTGTCGGAGTCCCTGAAAGTCCCCGGCGCGTGAGGGCGCATCCCGTGCTGCCCCGTCCGCGCACGGGGAAAGGGGGGATCTGCCCCACCTGCAGTGCTCGTACAGCCACTGTGGCATGTCCTCCCAGCTTTCTGCAACTCGCCGGTGGGCAGGGGGAAGAGGGAGGGGGGAGGAGAGAGAGGGAACCGTCCTTTTTCTGCCGGCTCACCATTGCCACATACGGCATGCCTCCAGCTCTTGCCTTGTTTTTCTCTCCCCACCTGCCATTCCCCCACAAAGCCCTGGGTCGCAGGAAATCCAATTTTATTGCCAGGGGGGTGGCAGGGGGAGAGCTTTTGGGGTATATGTAAAGGGAGCAGCAAAGAGAAGAGAGAGAAAACCAAGTGAGGTAAAGAGAAAGGCCAGGCATACCCGGGGTGAGAAGCTTTTTGTGGTTCTCTTTGGGGGGAAAACTGCCGACGTAGTCAACAACTATAACAGTGTTTTTCTATCATGGGTAAGTTAAATGTGTTTAATTGTGAAGCACTTTATGGCCATGTGTGTATAGTATATTTGAACTGCAAAGTGCTGTTATACTTGGCCATGATATAAAAGTAAATGCTAACTTTTCTTAATCCAGTAAAACAGCTTGAGCTATTATATTAGTCATTATGGACCCCAGCAGAGGTGTAGGAATCTCATTAGGAATGTAAATGTCAGGTAGGACACTTAAAAACCTCATTATGGGGAAGAACCCAAGTATCAAAAGTGACATAAATTGCTGGCCAACCTGAATATTGCAGAAGAGAAATCCTGCGGAGCTCTGTAATGTGGTTTAATTGGAACGACAATTACTACCAGCTTTGTCTTGATATAATGAAGATTAAATGTATAGATAACTAGACTTGTGCTTAAACTGACTGACTAAAAAGAAAGTAATGTAGAGAAAGGTAATAAGTCTCTTTAAATATTGAATAAAGCTCTTAGTGCAATAAAAACACTTTATAGGAGTTTTGTGTACTTTAATACTATATCTGTTAATAGTAATGCTACAAAGTGACAAATTGTGTAAAATTACATAGATATGTCTATTTCAGATCTGAAATTTAGGTTTACTCAGCAAAAATTACTTTCCTAATATAAACCTCGCTATTAATTTTGTTGGCGTCCATATTTGGTTGTCTAATACTTCCCATGCCTTGCTTTGTGATGGAGAAGCCAGGCTCTACCTGGCAAGAGCATGAAGAAATGCCTGGTAAGAGGGTAAGCCCTGTAACTGCGCAGAGAGTTGGGATAGGACCACTGTACTTCTTTAAGTGATTTCAAAGCCAAATTGGAAGAAACGAAATGGTAATGTTTGAAGATGTACACTTGTGACCTGCTGCTGTAGTGACGAAACCTGGGTGGTTTGGCAGGGAGGAAGGATTACACTAGGAAATCACAAGAGGGAATGAGGAGAATGTAGACAAACTGCTTTTGACTACTCTTCGCCTTTCAGCTGTGTCCTTGTTCTGTCTTTCTCTCCTTTCACACCTTTCCCCATTAGCAAGGAAACTTCGGAGTACAGTATGATTGGCTGTTTGCTTTGATGTAAATAAAATTAAACTGGACTTCTTGCAGGCAATCAGTTTTGTTTATTTTGATTTGTCTTTATTTAAAGAAATTGATAGGGGTGTTATAGCGCATCCAGAACTCTGATCACATTATAGAGGCTAATCAGAATACGGAGCTTTACGTAGGCTGTTGTATTGAGATTAGTAATTGACATAGTAATTAGGAAGAGCCTAACCAGGCACAAGAACCTGCTTAACAGAGGCATAAACATCCAGGAAGCGTCTGTGCACATTCAGCAGCTGAGCTATATAGTAGATGGCATGTATATTTTTGTTTTTAAATCAGTGACAGAAACACTGTCCAAACAAAGCATAGCACTGCACGCGTTTTTTCTTTTTGAGGAAAGGCTGCAGAACCAACAGGAGATAAAAGTAATGAAGGTACTGGGATGAGTTTGTTATACCCATCAAGCATAAATTAGTCGGGCTTTAGCTTTAAATCTCCATTGGATTTGCTCATTCACCGCTGTCCATATAAAACCATCACACTGTTTAGCACAATTAGGCTTGATTGTTTAAACAGTCTGGACTGAAATAGCATTAATTAACTATGTCATGCTATTACTCATTGTCCATAAACTTGCTGTTACCATTCAGATCATGCTTGAATTTACTGGCAGAGCAAAACCTGAAAAACATATCAGACAAAATATACTTTATGGAGCTGTTTTAATTTTTGCTTATTCAGTTTTCTGAGGGAAGGCATAGTGCCATACTATGAAATGGGAAGGGAAAGAGAAGGAAGAGGGAAATAGGACCAAATTTTATTTGTTTTGGTTAATGTGTAGCTTTGCAACTGGGAAACCTTTCTATTTTTCCCTGTTTAATAGCCAATATTAAAATTTCTAAATTGACTTCCTGGGTGCACAGAGTTGGTCTTTGCCTTTTACAGAGATCCCAATCCAGCAATTTACAGGCAAGATTTACTTGGGAAAGAGAAGGAAGAGGGAAATAGGACCAAATTTTATTTGTTTTGGTTAATGTGTAGCTTTGCAACTGGGAAACCTTTCTATTTTTCCCTGTTTAATAGCCAATATTAAAATTTCTAAATTGACTTCCTGGGTGCACAGAGTTGGTCTTTGCCTTTTACAGAGATCCCAATCCAGCAATTTACAGGCAAGATTTACTTTCCTTCTCATAGACGTTTTACTTTGCCTTGCTTTTACATTTGCTTTTTTCTTTTTAGCTCTTTTAAAATGAGCACATGAACTCAAGAAACACAGAATAGCTTAAATTAAGATTTAACTAGTTCACTTAAAGCAATACAAAGTCAAGCACAGAGGAACAAGTACGCCATGCTTATTGTGATTCAAGTGACTTTAAAAAACAAAGCTGAACAAAAATGCCAGCATTTATGTTCATTTACACAAACAAGTGCCTGTTTGTGTATAGTATGCATTTTTTTTATTTAAATGAAAAGTCATTTTCTAGTTGTAAAAACCAGACATTATCACATCCCTAACCTCATCTAATATCAATAACTCTATGCTCTCCCCATATTCTGCTTTGTGCTTGGCTGGTGCACCGGCTTGCTCCTTTGGTGTGAGCAATTACTGTCATAAGGCATAAATCTGCTTCATAAAGGAACAGTTTAAGCTCAGGATTCTTAATGCTGGGCCTCTTAGCATAATGGTTTCTTAACATAACACTCTAAGAATTACCCATGTGGATCAAAAAGAAGTCTTGAGTGAAAAAAATTGTTCTGTCTTCCAGAGGAGTCTCTGATTGGCTTTGTACTGCTTAAGCGTATAAACTGCTGTTATTTCATTCAGTACTAAAACTTGTACTGAGCTCGTGTAAGAACTTCATTTAAAGATACCAAGAAGACAGGAAAGAATGAATGTTTGTCATTTAACAGACTGTCTTCTCCTCTCATGCAATGTTTTTATAAAAAAAAAACTTAAATCAACGGAGAGGCATAATGGCAAACAGTAACTCCTCCTCTAAGACATAAGCCTTCTGCATTTGTTGGGAAAGCTTCCTTATGTAAGACATGTTGATAAGTTTAAAAAATACGTTAACTTAAGCTAGAATCCTCTGGTCCTTCAGTGTGGACAAGGAAAAAAAAAAAAAGCAAAGCACACCACTCACAAAAAGTAAGCGTCATTGAGAAACTTCATCAGTCCCTATGTAGACAATGCAGTGAAGGCAAATGGGGTGCTTACTGCTCTATTTTCTTGTTAGGACTGTATGACATGTAGATTTTTTTATATAATTGTCGTTATTGAATCCTGTGGAAATTTCCAGCTGATTGGATGTCATGGTCCTCACATTCTAGTCCAGTTTGATTTTTGACCTACTGATAAGCTTGGCAACCTCCGCTGTCCTTCCCTAATCACAAAGCAGAAATATTGGCCTCTTGAATAGCTGGTAGAATTAATGCCTGATGATTCTACGATTAATGTAATTTTTATGCAGCAATTTCCACTGTTGTCCAATATCCAGGATGAATCCCTTCATACCAGCTATCAAATAGTTTAAGAAATTGTAACTTAGTCAAGAGCATGAGATACACATCTAATCAGAACTTGCTGAATGTAAATCATATTCGTGCAACGCAGACAGATTTCCTTGGTAAAAGAAGTCAATAACACTATCTAGGAAAAATTCATTCGAACATATAGTACTTTTAATGTGCTCAAATTTTGTTGGGTGCTCGTAGACTGTCTTTTTAATTTAGATTTCCAGACACAGCTAAACCACATCCTGGATGCAAACCATACCACAACTATATGTAATTTTGATCCAGAAAAATTACTCACAGCCATCAAGGGCTACATGGATATCTTTTTTTAATTTCCTTTCAGTACTGTCAACATCCAAGTAAGTCTCAGCAAATGTGGTTTAGTCAATAATTTCTACTGGCATTACTAGTATAGTTTAGAAGAGAGAGAGTGAGTCACCTACTAGACATAATAACTGTATTAGGAAGGATGCTATTTGTCACATTGGTGTTGTTTGCCTGCCCAGCAGGAGATGAGAAAGCAGCTTGCCTGACTTTGTGATTTTTTTCCTTTTCTCTGATTTGGCTAAATCTAGTTCTACTGAAGCCAGTGGAAATACTTTGCTCATCTCACGTAGCCTTGGCTCATGTAACTTTTCACACATGTCTATTTTATTTCTGTATCTGAGACTTGCTTTCATTCAGGAACCCCAGCAAATATTGCAAAATCCCTAGCATTTGCACTAATTCATAAAGAAAACCCTCCATCATTTCAAAAACCTACAAAGCCTGTAATTAGTGTCTGACACAAAGCAAATACGTCAGGAGAAGATTTTTGAAAATCCGGATCAGGACAAGACTTGCAAATTGTAAGTCTGTGGTAAGGCTGAAAGCAAGAATGTGTTATTTCCTCCTTTACCTTCAGCAGTTGCCCCTGCTGGCTTGGTATGGATTGGTTACTGCAGGCTGGCATACAAATTGAAATTTTGTCTCATTGGGAGTTAATTTTTTGTATTTCTAGTATATTTTTAAATTAGAATTCTGAACTCTGTGTTCAAAGTTTTTTCTCCTGTTTGTGTTTTTATAGTCTAAATCAACTACAAAAAAAAACCCCAAAACAACCACAACCCAAAAAAAACCAAAACCAAATGCTTGCTTTGGTGAATCGTAATCTGTTTTATCACCTAGACCTTGGTGGTGGAATATAGGATGGGGTAAGATATACAATGGATGAGCTGCCACTTTTTCTACAGCTGAATGTCAGTAAGATGGAGACCCTCCTGTCTCAAGGTCTCGGCATTAGCTAAAGAAAATTTCCTTTAAAGTAACACATGAGTTAGAGCAGTATAAACAGTAAGACTGCCAATTCATTGCTATAGACTTCTGTCAGGAATCTTGGTACTTGATTTTGACATGCATGTTTATTTTACACCACAAGGTTTGCTTTTTCCAATCATACTTCTCCTCAGGGTTTATTTAGTTTTGCCAATACTAACAAAACTATTTGTGTGGTACCTGCTGAATTATTATCAAAGACATCTAGCAAGTCATTCTACACCCTCTTTTTAACGTCTTTTTAACTCAACTACATAAACAGTTAACTTATTCCTTAAGTAACTGCCTTCCAAATCCCAAGTCGCTTAAGCATTCTCTGATTATGTATTTACTGGATGTCACTTGTTAAATTTTGTTTTCTCAACATTATCAGAGTGAAATGCTCTGATACCAGCGGTGTTTCATACGCTGCAGTCATCCCATGCTCGTCTGGGTCTCTCATCCTTCTTGTACTGCTTTTCCTTGTCAAAATGGTGGTTGAAGACAGAGTAATTTTCTAAACACTTCATTGGATGTTTGCTTTTTTGCTGTCTTTTTTTTTGTGTGTGTGTGTGATTGGCCCCTAACTTTAATATCTCTTAGGACTCCTGAGATGGACAAACAGAATGTTTTTTCAGCTTAATAAACTGGAAAGACTAGTTCAGTGCTTAACAAGCAAGAAAGTCAATGTCTATTTGCATGTTTTTTCTGCTTTAGGATACTCTAAATTTACCAGATCTCCAAAGTTATCTCATTTTGAGCTTAATGTGCTTAAGTTTATACCATCTCTGCTTTATTTTCTGCTGGCTATCATTGATCAGTGCTGAGAATTCCTACAGACCCTTGTATATTTTAGCATTTTTCTGTCATGACTATTATTACGCATTGTGTTTTCCAGGGACAAATTTCACATGGGATTGGTGAATCAGTGTTTTCTGCCAATTTTCATGAGTGTTTGGCAAAGTGACAATATTAATTGAAAAAACCTGCTGGCGGTTCAAGCATGCTAATGTAAACAGGGGCACTTTTTGTTTCCAGCAGTGTACTCTAGCCACTTAGTGGCGTAATTTTAGTTCCTAGTCATATGAAAGCTCTCATGCTGAATGGCAGGTAAGTCTTCCTTCAGGAAGAATATTATTCCCATTCCAGACAAAAACAGGTTACGTCAGCTGAAGTTGTCCCCCCTTCGTGAGAAGATTGGTGTTGATTTTGTGATTTGGGAGGAATCTGAGAGAAGTAAAGTAGGTAAGTTTTCCCTTGAAGTGGTTATCTACCAGGAAAATGAAGTAGGTGAGGAGATGCATAATTTTGCATCACCAGACTTAAATAAATCTTCAGTATTGATGTTTCTGCATCATCTGCCTAGAGGATAAGCACAGGCCTATTTTAGCCTGAAGTAATTTATACGCTGTATGATACCAAATTGTTGGTGAAATTCACTTGCGTGGGTACAACTGCAGTCTCCTTTTAAGTTGATAAGCAGGCTTCTATTCTGCTATAAAGGCATGTTATTATTTTCTAGTGGATAGAATTTTTAAATTCAGGTTTGAAAACAATAGAAGAACGTTTATTGTGAGGACCTGTGATCACCAGTTGTATAATAAGAGGATTTAGTTGAGAGCCTGCATAAAGACTGTTGTATCTCACTTGTAACAAGGGCAAATTCTTATCTGCTAGGATCTGCTGTGTTTGCTGGGACAGATGTTGATGTGCAGCTGCAGTGCGGTTCTCCTTTCCCCCGCAGTTCTAGGGAGAAAGACTCACAACCGGGACGAGCCCAGGGCTCTGCCCATTTACCTACTTTGGCATCGTTAGCCTCCAGGCCCTGATGCTTGTGCTCTGCTCTCCAGCTGAGCAGACTTTTTTACAGGCGAGGACGCAACATTTGGAGCCAAGCACTGGCCAGAATATTTTAATATTTAGCACTGGAAAGCTATTTCTAGTTCAGACCGGGATTCTAATTTAAAGTAGCCCTGCTGGTTTTGATGGGACAGGGAAAACACTTAAGCCCTGCTTTAATCCAGTTAGTCAGTCCAGATATCAATAAGAAGGTTCCAGCCAGGACTCAGGGTAATTAGGCCATGTATTTATGTGGTGCTTTTTCCTCTTGCTAATACCTGAGCTAGATGTCTTCAATTTATCCTGGGTAAGGATACATTTGCTGTAGTCATGCTTCTGACTGCGGTGTAGACATAGCTTATGACTCTTATTTCTCAAGGAAAATAGGCAAGTTTTCCTGGCATAAAGAAAAAACTAATGACTGCATCTACTTTTCTTCATTATCTTCATCATTTTGCTGCTGCAAATGTTGGGCAACATGTCAGCATTTAGCCATAAACATCTCTGCCACGTAAAAGATGTACGCCGACTTACAAACATCATGCTATATCGCAAGCACGCATACGATTTCTGAGTGTTTTTTTTTCCTTCGTGACTGCAGGGTTATTTCTGTGGGTGAGATTACTTACTGGTCTGTATCCCTATTTTCTTCTATTTTTACTAATTGGTACTTGCTTTAGAAGTAAATCAAACTGCACAGGTTTGTTTCGGATATAAACAGTGAGTGTTTCTTGTAACAAAAGCTACTATTTGTGAATTTACATGCTCAAAAAGAGAAGCACAGAGTTGTTATTGTGACAATTATATTTGATGGAAATTGATGTGAATCTTTATGAATTTTGCTAAGAAGAAAGAAGGCAACAAGACTTGACTTGTTTGTATAAAATCCCTGGTTGTGGATAAGTTTTCAAAAAATAATGAAAATTTGATCCTTTTTAATTAAGCTGCAACTTAGCAATTGAAAGAAAAAATGGCTTGGAACAAATTGATTAAAAATGTAGAAAGGGGCTATTATGGAATTTTCCCTGAATTTAAATCTCGTGATGTATTTGAGTCAAATCCTTATGTGCCACATTCACAATTTATACCAGCTGACTTTAAGTGTACTTCATTAGTGTAACGCCAGTGAGAATTTTCCACTTACTGAAAACCTAATGAATGCAGAAGATTTAACAAGCTTTTAATCCACATTAACCTAAAACATGAAGAATCAAAAATAACAATGAAGTTTTCACTTATAATGCAATTGATCATGTTAGTTATCCACATAGCCTAGAATCCCTATGTCTTTTTTGAGATCTTAAAGACTGTTAAGCGTAGGGAATTTATACACAATGTATTCCTTGCGGTGTTTCTGGTAGGAAACTGGAGCCTGGCTCTGTTCATAAGCTATCTAGTTAGAACCTAACCATTAGTTATTACAGCACTACTAAAATCCATCTTAAAAACAACAACAAATTTATATAAAATAAATTCTAGTGCTTCAATACATCAGTCCTTAAGAAGAGTTTTGCATGATCTTGAATAAACTTGTGCTTTATAGAGGCAGTATCTTACTTTATGCAATGCTAATAGTAAGGGTTTTTTTCTCTAAAATGTAAACGGATTCAGAGTTTTTTGTTTTATTGCTGTCCCTGGAGTTATGACTTATTGTTTGTTTGTGAGAGGAGTGAAAGACTTCTTAAACTGAAATTCTAAAATTGAAAGCTTCTTTTTAGCATTTCTAGATAAATGGTCTGATTCTGATCTCATATTTTTTACACAGGAGTGACTTCAATGCTGCTGCTATTGTTTTTATGTCATCCAACGTCATGATCTGGCTCAGCGGGAAACTGGAGACCTAAAGTTCAAATGATTAGCATTAGTTGAACATTATTTGGGGATCAGTAATATTTCAGACTAAGATTTTTAATCTTTTTCTTCAATTAATTAAATTTTATTAAGAGCCACAATGAATACAGGAGTTGATAATCCTGTTATGTTATATGTCTGCATCCAGCCTTAAAGCCAAGTTTGAAATTACTTCCTGTCTGCAACTTTTTTAGCAGTCAGACTGAGTTAAGCTGGTTGAATAAACCTGCAAATGTCACTAAGTAATGATAGCTTACCATAATTGCTAAAAAATCCTAATATTGCCAAGAAGGAAATTCATGTGCAATAGACACAGAAATCACAGAAATTAGTGTACTCTTGGAAAAGCTTCTGAAGTTTCTTTGCAGCTCTGACACTACAAATCCATGAATATGTAATCATTTTTTTTCATTAACATAACTCTTTATGTATTATAATGCCAAATGAGTGAAAGATGAGGATTCAACATAGAAGTTGAATAAGAGTGTTTTAAGAGTTTTAAGCATTTTGTAAGGAGAGTGATTTAAAAAGAGGCGATTTGATGACAAGGACAGGAATCTCAGTCTACAGTCTATACTCCATTAATGACTATCTTAGACAGTATAATAATATAAATATAGTGACAGAGAGAGCCAAATGTGGGATTTTTGTTCCATGAAGGAATATTGAGAGGTTTCAGTTGTTTTTTGTCACAAGCTATGTTAAAATGTTGAAATTTTAATTATGTTTGTAGAATATTCTATTTATTTCCAAATTGTAATTTTATCGATTATATATATATACTTTTAAAAGCAGTTAGATTTTTAAGGACTGATTCAGCTGGCAAATCACATTGGTCTAGCATTGCCTTAGAAGCACTACACAATTACATCTGGACTTCAGGTGCTGTTCCAGAAGGGTGGAGGCCCTCAGCCATGCAGGCTGTCCCAATATCCATGTCTTACACACCTTAGAGTATCTAAAATAGCATTAGATGCATATGTTTAGGCAGCTGAATACCATCGTTATAATCATATGTATAACATACTTAACATTTCTATTGCTTTGCTTTTATATCTTGTAGAAAGAATAAATTTTTAAGTTATAAAATTAGTTCTATGAAGAACTCAGTGAAGTAGAGCATTTGATTATTTAACTCACAGTTGCTTTCACTTAGAACAGTGTGCTACAGGAAAATTTTAATCTTTACTAGCTCTTTGTAGTGCCTTAGGTACTTCAAATGACAGGTGGTAGATAGCAACCAGTTAGGTAGTTTAAATTGCTGGGAATGTTAATACAAGCAGTAGTTCAAGAAACAAAATTCAGCCACAACAAATCGAATGAAACTTATACTTAACTGTTTTCAGACAGAATTTTTAGCACTGTAAAAATGATACTATGCAATGAGCATATAAGACACACAGATGCTTTGTTTCATATAGGTAGGAAAATGAGGATGCTTATGAAGAAAGCTAACACTAAAACGAAAACTAGGAAAAAATTGAAAATGCGATATGTGGAAAAGATCTAATAGAGCACTCCGGTCCTACGAAGAAGCAAGCACGATAAACATATATTTGAACATTTTCCACGACTTTCATCAACGTGCTGTTGGGCTGACAGAGAAAGGGTTAAAAGAGCTTGCCATAGAAGGTCAATTTTATGTCCTTTGCCTTGGCAATGGTTAAGGAGAAGATATGGAGTCAGACCTAATGGTTGTGAACATATGTCACTGGCAATATGAAAACAGAAAGGCAAGTTATATGAGTCAAAAGCCTCTTATGGATCCAGGGAGCAAGTCAAGCCTACACCATGGTCATGGAGCCCCACAGCCATGTGGGCATCGGCCACCTCAAAGGAGCTGTAAACGTAAGCTGAGACCTCAGAAAAATGTTTTCTACTGCCTGGTGTAGTAAGAAAAATCTGGAAAGCCGGCAGAGGATCCTCCGTTACTCTGGCAGCCTGCCACTGTGCCTGGGAGTGATGGCTTCAGACACGCTTGTGTGCATGCAATCACCGTTCCACGGTCTTCAAAGTCTTTCTGTCAGTGTTGGCCTGTTGCAAGGCACAGCTAATACGCCCACTCCCTGTGGTCCTGTGCCAAGTAGTTCATATTGCCTTAGCCATGTTGACGACTCCTGCGATTTGGGTCCCGTCCCCCTCTCTGGTGACTTGCATATGATATGGGGACAACCCAAGACAGAACCAGTAGTTTACCTCAGAAAACATTGTAACGTTCAGCATCTACGGTAGGTTACACGTGTAAACTTATCTGATTAGAGAAGTTTGCCCTGCAGCTTTTAATTTTTGAAGCATTTTACAAGCCTTACATGAGGTTACCCTCCACCTTTTATACTGGAAGAGACTGCCTGGCTGGTGCTATATCATAAGTGATATAATGTGTCCTACTGGAACAAGAACAAAAAGGCAAAGGGAAGAAAGGAAGAGATTAATTTCCATGAGGAAAACCAATGTTTATCACAGGAAGGAGAACTGGTTCTCCAGTACAAGGAAGAGGAATGTTGACAGAAGAAGGTGCACCAGCACAGACCGAGTAATGCCATATTTCTTAAAATTGCTGACACTAGTTTCCCCAATTTTCATAGCTAAAGCATTAAAATTAGAGTGTAATAAAGGCAGAGGAAGTAAATGTAAGGGTATATACAATTGCTGTATTTAATCTTTCACATGGAGAACACAATAGAGAGAACACATTGTGAAAAGATCTTTGTTGAGCATTACTGACAGAAGCTGTAGCAGAGAAAGCCAATAAACTTAACATGCAAATAGTGACTCCCATGAATCAGCCCAGTCTCCTGTTTGTCAATGTAGAAGAAATACAGTATGGTAGGCATAGGAAATCGATGCAACTGCCACATTTTAAATACTGTGAGCTTCTAAAGGTCAGACCAGCCTGGCTATTCTGCATTCACTCACTCCTGTTACAGTCGCCTTTCTGCCTCTGCTGAGTTTGTCTTAAAAAAAGAGAAAATTCCTTAAGCTTATGTGTTTTTTGTTCCTCCCTCAACTTTTGTAATGCTGCTACCCATGGCAGCTCAGTAAATAACTTTTGTCAGAAATATGTGATGCAATTTTTTTTTTTGTTCCCCTTAAGAAATCTAGTACTTGAGGAATTTCTGGGAAAGTATACCAAAGGGCCATCTTTTTGCTGGGTGTTTGTACAGCACCTGCTACTATATCGATGCATCCCGTGCATAGGGGGCGCACAGATATCTAGATATGCATGCTTGATACTATGGCTATATTAATAATAGAGAAGCAAAACTGAGTTGGAAGTTGGATTTAAGTGGTGATCATCATTAGAAGGTCCAGCCTAGCAACTCTGCTTAATTTCTGAGGGAAGAGCTTGTGCTTGAGTCAGGCCAGGATCAGGCAGCTGGTGAAAGAAGGATTGGGAGCATCTTAATGTTTATACAAGGGTGGCCTTGACAAGCATGAAAAGAGAAATCTTAGTATGGACAAGGATGTTTAGACAGGAAAATCATGCTTCACTAGAAAGGAGAGCATAAGAAATGTGGTGTTAGCTTCCAGTTCACATATGAGATGCTGATTTCGTGATGTAGAATTGCAGAAGTGTTGGCTGGAAGGGACCTATGAAGGTCCAACCATACGCTCAATGCAGGACTGTCACCAGGGGTAGATTAGCTCAGCTGTGGGTTTGTCTAGCTAAGCCTCAAAAACATCTAAGAATGGAGATTCCAACATCTCTCTGGGCAGAAAAATAAGCAAAAAAAGTGCCCCACAAATCAAACTGAAGCCAGGAGATGAGTTGCTTCTGATTAGTCATTTCTTTGCGCAGACCTGAAAGAACACGTACAATTACAAGTGAGGATTTGATTATTCTGTTTGTTTTAATTTTCACAGATACGTGGAGATCCATGACATGTTCCGGAAGAGGTGCATTATTTTTGATACAACCATGTTTCTTCACTAGTGGCTGGGTGATTTATGTACAGCAGTAAAAAGCATTGCCAATAAGCCATAGGTACAATTTGGATGAGCAGGTGAAAGTTTGATAGAGAGCAATCCTTTATGCACTAAACTACCATTTGTCAAAAGGGGCTATATACATATATTGCTATGGGCTGCACAGAACAGATGTCAATACATAGATGACAAATATGACTGTTTCCTCAACAGATGTGACTTTACTTGTATCTTGCAGCTGGACAACAGACTGATCTGAAGGAGCTGCATACGGCAGGGCATGCAGTGATCCATGTTGCAGGCACTGTTGGATCACTTTCCTTTTTTGCAGTGACAGTTATCTGGGTGGGTGAGTGTGTGCTGTTAGCATAGCACAAAGATTTTAACGATTTATGCTGCTGGGGAAAAAGCAAAATATGTTGGTTTTTCCCCCACCTGGTACAAAATGTATGTAATATATGAGTACCTCTACAGAAATTCTGGGGTTTCCTGAAGACTTAGGAGGTTAAAATAAACTTTAAAAACGTGGTTGTGGGGGATAGTATA
Source organism: Fulmarus glacialis (assembly GCF_000690835.1). NCBI lineage: Eukaryota > Metazoa > Chordata > Aves > Procellariiformes > Procellariidae > Fulmarus > Fulmarus glacialis. The sequence continues at coordinate 19,162 of NW_009196577.1, read as the reverse complement.
GGAACATGTATGCTGCAGTGTCACGTAGCAAGTATTTTTCAATCATATGATTACTGTTCTCTTTTTGGCCTGAGATCTTGTTTCTACTTGCTGTTTCTGAATGCTGTGAAATTTTGGTTGGACAACAAGACAGTTAATTTAAATGACCGATAATAGTATTTCTTCAGAGCTCGCTATGGGTTTTAAGAGCTACATGGATGATAATTATTAATTTCACATCACACTCATGAGATGTCTGCAATAAAAAGATTAATCCATAGTGTTTCTGTTATGAGAGTAAACCAGAGCACGTTGTCGAAGCAAATTGATAAAGTTGAGGTTTCCTTATGTAGTACTGGTGTAGTACTTTGTCTTGCTTTACATTTGTAAACTAGGAAAAATACTTACTCGAGTATGGATTCTGATCTTAACTGAAATGGAGACCATCTAGTTTCCATGAGATTAGAAAGATACATAGAGTAGAAAGAGACCAAATTGTCACCAGGGAATTCAAATTCAGAACTTGGGGCCCCTGTACTATCACTTCTTGCAAACACTGCTTAGCAAACCACAGTAATATTTAGTAGTATGCACCCTAACCAGTCTTGCTAGGTTTTGGATAAAATAATTACCACAGAGCTATTTGTAAGTTTTCTCACATATCTAAGGTTGTCAGTACTCTCAAGCTGATTGCAGGAGGCCAGGAGAATTACTGAGTTTTCGATGCTGTAACAGTAACAAATGCCACTTTAAAGAAACAAAACAAAACCAACAACAAAAAATCCCTTTGGTCCATGGAAGACAGAAAATGCTAACTCTGGTTTCTTTAGTATTTCCATGATGTTTGTGAGTATCACAGGACATATAAAAATGTGACTACTCTGCATCTGATTGCCTTGCAATAGTCAAGTGATACTATCCTCAGCCTAAAGATGGAAACAGGTAAAGTACAGAACCTGCTAGTTTGAACTATATTTGCTTTTTTAGAGTAATGTTCTCAAACATTCAAGTCATACGCATGCTTTGGAATTCTATTTTCAGTATTTTTGAAGTTCCCTATTTACAGTCTAAGTTATTCTCTGGTGCCCCCAAAAACAAGAGAAGTTCTGTAAGTGTGAGGCTATTCCCACATCCTTGACTGCTTTAGTCTTTAGCTTTCTGACTGAGATTTTAAATTCAGAAATACTTAAAAAAAAATCTATTTTACACAGTTAAAGCTGGTGTCAATTTTACAGAATTGCTACTCTAGACTAGTTTGAAAGTTGTAATCTACAGGTGAAGTGATATTCCCAAGTTGCTTCATATTTATCTTTGGTAATGGGATTTTATAAAAGTGAATACTTAAGAGCTCTGTTCTGTATTTGCTCCAGGTTGGACTAAAAATCTCACATGAAAGGAACTGGATCTGCTTGTGTTTTGTTTGGAGAAGGAATGCATGTTTTTGTTTGATCTGGTTGTATTTAAGTTCATTAAGTCTAAAAAAAAAAATCTGGCAAACACAGAGTCATGTGTAGTTTTATTTGTTTATTTGTCTTTTGCCCAAAAATGCCTGTAGCAGGAGTTTATGTCCATCTGCAACTGTCTCAAAACTGGGCTTTCTCTTGTAAATGTGCGGAAGTTATGGTTTTTCTTCCTTGATTTTTGTTCTTAAGATTTTACAACACTCCTTCTGGTTGAATAGCTGAACAGCAAAGCAGAAAGCCATTTATAGCATGTAATTAAGCTCTTTATATGCTGAACATTTGTCATTAGTATAGGAAAAAATGTTTGCTTCTCTTGTATAGTGTTCTGACAGTAAATACTGTGAATACATTACTTTCATTGTTACAGGTGGATTTTTAAGACACCAAAATTTTAAACAGAGCTTTGCTTTTCTTCGCAAACAGCTGAAGTATAATAGAAGAAGCTGTAAATTAGAAGTGATCTCTAATGCAAGGAACATAACAAAAATCACACTTTCGCTGCACATCTTCACAGAACACTGTGTGTTACACTTTATGACAATCAGTGCAAATCAAGCAACCGCGCACCATGCTGAGCTTGGAATCGGCCTTCAACATGCAACCCTCAGGACAGAAATAGGTGGTACTGGTAGGGATGAAAACTGGTTTGGATGAAAACTATGAAAAGTAGAAAAATAGATCTCCTAACAACAAAATCACACCTGGTGTTAAAGCCTAGTCTCTCATTAAGCAATGATTATTGCCTGCTGTGTATAAAAATAGCCAACACAAATAGCACAGCTTAGCAGTGCTAATTTAATAGTTGAATGTGCTTATGAGCGTTCAGTGGAGCAGAGCGAATAATCTGGCAGGACTAGTGTATTGAATGATTTTAGTTCCTCTTTTCTGCTTATGGAATAACCACAAACAGATCACAGTTTCCTTGACTTCAGCTCTTCAAATATTTTTTATTAATAGCTTTTCCCAGATACAATTCACTGAGTTGATTGATCATGAATATTCTGAATTTAAACGATAGTGCGTACTTGTAGTTAATCAGATAAGTCACATTTTATCATTCTTGTTAGCTGACTGGGTTGTGTACACAACAGCTTTCAGGGAGCTCAACCCAGGCATATGTAAAAGGAAGCAAGTGTACAAAAGCACACGTATGACTGAACTATGGTATTTCCCAAAACACATTTGCATTATTTACCTTCAGTATAGGTAGAACAGAATCTTCACTGCATGCATTAACTATAGAGTAGATCAGGACTTGTAACTGTGCTTAATGAAATGTTATATTCCCCTACTGCAGATGTGTATTTTAGTGGGTAATGCGCATGCTATGTTTCATTCACAGGGCAAGGTGAAATAAGACTTATCCATTTGCTTTCCAAAATAGGAAGGAAAAGTCACACCGGAAAGGCATAGAAGACAAAATTTAAATATTGTATATTTAAATTGAATGTGAAATTCACGCACCAGCTGATAGCCTGCACGCCCAATGATGAATCGCAAGCGAGAGACTGGGATGATGCAGTGCCATCAGGCAGGGCTGCAGCGTGCTGGGATTGACTTCAAGACAGCAGTAAGTCAGCGGGGAATGTCGTGCAATAAACAGGGGTGAGCACAATGGTGAGGACCCTGTGCGGAAAAAGAGGTCCTCTGGTAGATTAGGAGGGCCCCATGCCAGATCACAGTGCATCTATATGGTCCCGTTCTCTTCATTTCTTCTGCTTTAACTTTGGGTATGTTGTCCCACCTCCAGGTACACACTTCATAAAGCTTTACAAAAGCTAACACGTTTGGACTTGGTGAGCAGTTCAGCTTGTGCTTCATAATATGAGTTTGCATTTGCATAGGCCTACAGGTCCCATTTGGGTTTTTGGGTGCAGTGGTAATCAACTGATGCTATAGCCACCAAAATACAGCATAGGTTGGGGCTTTACAGATCACTCTTATGCATGTATTTGATTTATGTATGGTGTGCCTCACAGAAGAGCAAGGCTATTTTTTTTTTTCTCAGTGCTTGAGCCAATGGGGAAACCTGGGAGGTGTTTTCCTGTTGAAAATCCACTGTACCTCAGTTACGTTTAACTTGCACATAATTACTGCTAAATTTTATCACTTGTAGCTGCAACCTCTATGCCCAGCAGATGTTGAGAATCTTTTCCATAATGAGAATAAAACAAAATTATAGATACATCAATGTATTCTTCTTTGTTTAAAAGGGGAAATCGCCAAGCTCCTGATCCCAGTTTTACCTGGATTACTTGAAATCTCAAAACAACCATTACTGCATCGAATATTTCTATTGTGTGTTCTGACTTCTGCTGGAGCAATAATGCAAATAGTCAACAAATGTACTGTTATGTATATGTTATCGTATGGTCATGTTTTCATCTGAAGCCATTGGAAGAAAGTAAAGATGAAATAAGAAGTGAAAATAATCTTGAAATGTAGCTAGTATTGATTCTTATTTAATGTTTTTCCAAATCTTTCTACCTCTGGAAGTTGCTGAGAATTTATAAGGCAAATTAACAATAATTGGGAAATAATATATTAAAAGGATGCTTGAAAGAAGAAACTATCAGAGTTGTTATGATATTTACAAAAACAAATCTGGAGCATCACTATAGACCTCTATTTTGGCACATAAGGATTGTTTTAATTCAGCTTTCCAGTCTCTTCCTGAGATCTTTAGGTAGTTATTCAGCTATAGGAATTCAAGATTTCTTTCAAAAGGCCAGGAAGGGGGAACAGAAACCATAAAGCTCCCAATACATTGGAAATTGATGGTGCCGATTTTATAGGTACTAAAGGCGGAAGGTATTGTCTGCTTTCATGTAGGGCGTAACTCTGCTCCATTTAAACTCTTTGACTTGCTAGGCTGATTAGATGTTGGATGTGGTTCTGCAGTGACTAGAATGAGACTTACACCTGTAACTATGTAATATTTAAATATTCATTTATAAAACTGAGAATACTCATTCTGAAATCAAGCTAAACACCTTTTTCTGAGAGCATTTCTTTACTGATAGTGCTCGCTCACGCTTTCCTCCACTTGCCTCCCCTTCCTCCTTTAAAAAAAAAAAAACAAAAAAACTTGCAAAAGAATTTTTCCCAGCCAGATGCATTTGATGATCCAATTTGCTGCAGAGGGAACTGTGTTAGCCCAGCAGGAAGAACAAGCATGAGAGGATGCTTCAGCTGGTTTAAAGTTACTTGCGCAGCCCTTCTCCCAAATGTATGAAACCACAACTCTAGCACCTTTTGACACAAGGCAGCATAAGAAAGAGTACCATCTAATGTACTGCTCCTTTTGTCAGGAGAAGTAGGACAAAAATTGAATTTTTATACCGAGAGGTGCTAAGCAGTTTCAGCATTTAGTGATTCACTGACAAATACCTGCGTTCCATGCTGCCTAGTCCCAGGTTGCTTTTATTTGCAGATTTAAGTTTGAATTTAACATTCATTTCATTGCAGACTGAAAACAAACATTGAAATTTGCCACAAAATAGAAATTCAGTTCCAGTTATGGCAAACGAGTCTTTAAAACACATCTAAATAGGACCCTCATTGACTGGAGATGTAGTACTTCAACTTTCTCTTGCTTATTTGGACAATTGATAAGGTTTTCAAAATGTGGATAACAAGGCATAGACACAGCTGACTTTGTTGTAGCAGAAATGAAATGAAGGAATCTTGAAACTGATCTGTATCAAACAAAGGTACTATTTTACTTAAATAATAATACCCTGAATCAAATAATAATAGCCAGAATTACTGTATGGTTTAAAATACATCCATAAGTGTAGGAAAGCCTCTCTCTCTGTGAGCTCAGAGTGATATGTATGCATCATCTTTTCTCAGATGTCCTCCAGTCATTAATTCCCAGCTGGCCTCCTTCAGCCAAAGCTGGTGTAAACTTTGGGAGTGAACTGAAAAATCCTCTCTCCATTCCTATACACCTTAACTGGAAATGATTAAACACTGCTGATTCAGAGGATGCTACAAAGCTCGCTCTCTCGTTTATCCCTAGGGCAGGAAAATGCCTTCTAAGGGTGGGCGACGGATGATATTCTTTATTTCCTGGTTTTGGAGAGACTTTTAGTTTATTTACATAGCTTTCCTTTAAAACAAAAACACATCTAGAGTTAAGTAGGTGACTTTTTAAGTGAGAGTGTTACAGAAGTAGATATTTGATACAACTGATCCAGCCTGGGTTTACAGTCCATTGTAGTCTCCCGTTCCTTTCCTCCCACTAGTATCCCTGCATTGTGCATGCTACCTTTTCTCCCCTTTTTTTCCCCTCACTCTTCTCCCTTCCTTCTCCGCTAGCCTCTCCTAAAATCTCCTGTACTTCACAGGTACCAAATTACTTTACTTTAACTTTACTCAGAAAAGTCCCAGCTTGTATTTGTCTCACCTTTGTCTCGCCTCTTTTACCTCACATTTGCCTTTGAATCTGTTGTGTCTATTAAAGACCAGAAGAAACCTGCCTAATTTTCCTAACTGCTTCTGTTGGCCTTATAAAGATTTTTCTTCTATCTTCAAATCTATTGAAGTACTGAATTCATCCACAGGAATTTGTATCTTATGCATATACTCTCCTTCCTCAGGAAGATAACATCAAGGTTAGAGACACATCTTTAAAACTTAATTACAAATATCAAGAGGAAGATGGAGTGATCAAGCCTTCCAGCTTGCTGGGCCATAGGTAAATTGTGATATATGACAAACATTAAAACTGGAGATGACGCACAGTGCATTCAGGAAAATTTAAACACTGTAGGATGATGTATACACAAATGATTGTTTTCTAGAACCACTGTGGTGATTTATGAACTTAGTGATTTCTGAAATAAGAAATGAGAAGCTTTCATGGAAAGCTGTCTTTACTCCTCTAAATGAGTGACTAGCTGACAAATGGAATAAGCCGGAGAGGTCTGCTATCACCACAGGTATGGGTTTACCTGAACTTTTGTTGTAGTAGATGTTTAAAAAGAACCACCCCCACCCCCCCCACCCCCACATATTCTCTTAGAGTGCTTTATGCCACACTACTTACATCATTCCTGTTTAATTTTCCTGAACTAACTGAGAGCTCTTTGGTGAAGTTCTAAAACAGTGCTTCATTATATTTTCTAATTATCTATGTAGATAGCTGTTGTTAATTTGGCTAAAACTGAATTTCAGTATGTGTGGAGGAATAATATTAATAGAAGAAAAATGAATGTTTTTTTTTTAAAATGTATTAAATTTCTAGATTGGCTCAAATGAGACTTTTCTTAGAATTAGGAAAAAAAAAAATCTGAAACAATAGAGCTTTGACTAGTTGTACTTGATCTGAAATCGTCGGTTCATCCTGCTTCATAGACTCTGTATAATTTGACCTTGAGTGAAAGAGCTTTCATTCTTGATAAAAACTAATTGTACGTGTGGTGCTCAAATCATAGTGTTAAAATGAAATTAGTACTGCACAGGAGGGGATAATACAAGGAAAAACATACTGTCTTAATGGGCTATAAACCTTCTGAGTGAAGCACTATTTTTAAACCAAAGAGAAAGCTGTAAAGTCATCTTTACTATCTATGATTCAGGTATATCCCTGAAAGTTAAAGTTTATACCTTAAATAAAAAGACTGTAGAGACTGAAAAGCTACACTCTGATGTTGCGAGATGTCTTCCCCGGGGTCAGCAGGGTCAGGCAATGTTCTTAGGCTGCTCAGGAATTGTAAAAGCTTCCTAGAAGAATTAGATAGGGGCACATGTACCGTGGTGATGGCATTTGCTAATAACCTCTTTGTAGTCAACTGTCTGGTGCAGAAAGATGCTGTAAGGTTCTGGGCAATGTGCATGTTTCAGTAACACAACGATAAGCCTTACAGAGTCCATGACGGTATGCATTACAGCTGAGATAAATTAAGTATTTTAGCAAATTTTAGTGCCAAGGATTGATGTGTAAAATTTTTAATATGTTCTTTGAAGGAAAGTCAGATTGCATTATATTAATACGAACCTTTGAGTTGTGCTCTTTTTTTCTTAAGAGCACATGTTGTAAATTAATGTGGTTTCCATCTTTGTTTTTTTACAGCACGTTTCACTTTCACAGTGTACACAGTGATCTGATCTCAGCTTGTTTGCTCTGAAGATCACGTAAGTTTTGCCAATGACTTTGACAAAGAAAAGCACTTTGCCCAGTAATTGCTTGTAATATGCAGATATAACTGTCCATAATAATACATGCTCTATTTCAAAAATAGAAGGAACAAGAAATGTAAAGCCATAGTACTGAAGAACTCTGGGGCTTCAGTTCTCATTTGCGCTACACCCTCCTTTTCTACTGGTTAGCTCTGTGAATGTAAAGCACTCTTGAAATCATACATTTATAAACTTGGGTCACTTGCTTTACTGTGACATAATATAAAGAAGCCTTTGCGTCCCAGGGGACTAGCACCTAGGAATAACCGCCGCCCCGTCCCTTCCTTAGTGTACCTATCTATAGTTTTTTAGAATGTATTCTTTAGGCTCTGTGCACTTCAGGTAGTTGCACTTCCAGTTTTGGTGATCTCTTAGGTAATCTGACAGAATAGGAAAATACAAGAAAAATCTGTTTTAAATATCTTTTTTAAATTTGGAAATAATTTAGGTATTGTCTTCAAACACTCTTCTTCTGTAAATAGCAATATGATATTGAAGACACTGTGTTACAGAAAAAATGCTGGCTCTACGGCACAGAAGCCCTTGTGATAGTGAGTCTCTTCTGTGCTCTTGCGCAAGTTAAGAGAGTCTTTGCTTACCTAACTGCCATCCTCATTCAGACGGGTCTGCTGCTATTTATTTCAGTACTTGCTGCCCTTCTGATGGGCTTGACTCAAAGAGTGGACAGTAACTAAAAAAATGTTGGTTTAAAAGAAAAGTCTGAGCTGTAGACCACTGCTGCTTCTGCACTGTGCTGAAAGGAGACTTCCAAGGGTACACAGGAACGTTGCCTCCTCCGTTGGGTGGTAGTATGCCCAGCACTCTTGCTTTCCAGTCACTGTTACGCTGGAGCGCAGTTTGGGCAGACAATAGCTGCTCCTTGTGACTGAATTGCTGACTGTGGTAGTGTGTAGTGAGCACTATCCCCACATAACACCATATTTTAGCTAGAGCGGATAACGTCCCAGACAGGACTCACGGTCAACTGGAAAAAAGGGCTAGCTGAGATGTTCAAAAACAAGTGGCAGGCGTACATAAACTGAAATTATTGTTTGGTAAACCCCATAAACGAGTATGAAGATCTTCACTAGTTTAGATACGGGAATAAGAACCTAAACTGACGTGTCCTTTGTGTTTTCCATCCTCTGTTTTGGAGATATTACCTAGCAGACTGAAACAGGATGAAGCGTGTACTGCTTCTAAAAACAAATTTAAATGTGCAGCGTAAAGATAGCTTTCTAGAAATGTTGAAGTATTAGCTACGATATCCTGCCCTCTGGAATATTCAAAGACATTTAGAAAGTCTACTGCACAAGAATTATACCTGTTGCCACCCCTGTGATATGCATTTAGTGGGGATTTTTTCCCCCCTTTAAAACCGTATTTCTGAGTCTACTTGTTAAGTGGAAAAAGTCTCAGTGTTTATTTAAACAAACAAACTTCTGCCTTCAGAGAAAGACTTGCAAGCGTAAAATCAAACTGAAGGCAAGAAAAACAAAATTCTTGTCTTGGACTTTTGTGTAGCGTGTTTCAGTTTAAGCCAGTCGCCACATTTATGCATGCCTAAGGCTGACAATGCTGATTAGCATAGTCCTGAGACTGTAGAGAACGGTGATGACTGTTTGTATTGGGTCCTTCCCCTTATCTTACTTTATTGCAGAGAGAGAGAGAAATGGTAACAAAATTATTTCCTGAAAAGTGGCTCTGGCAGACGCATCGCCTCTGCAGAGTTTCTGATCCAAAGCCGCCAATCTGATTGCTGGGAAGGATGGGATCCCAAGGCACGTCAGTACGCTTGCCCCATTTGGATTCCAGCTCTACTCTGCTTCTTCCCTTCCTTGGCACCCCAAGTGGAGACATTCGGCAAGATGGCTAACCCAGGGAAATAGGTATTGTTTTCCCGTGTAAGTTTAGCGAAGGAGGGAATCTGCTCACCACTGAATTATTTGGATGCCCTTTTTTACTCAGGTAACACCTACTTGTTGTCTGAGAGTACGAAAGCACGCTAAGTAAATGAAAGAGCTGATAGCATGAAATTAAGATATCCACATCCACTTACATTTCTTTTAATACATACAGCAAATTAGGATCCTCTTCCTACCTCTCTGTAATGAAATTCTGATGTTGCAAATGTATTTGAGAAAGAGCTTTGAGTAAGTGTTGCTTACCAAGAAAGCCCTGATCCTGCAAACTTCTCGTGAATGAGTAATCACCTGATCCTCTTGGGTTCTTTGGAGCTCCTTCAGACTGAGTAAAAAGGGCTGGACTGTTCTTAAAAAATGTAGTATCTCTTCCATATACATTCCCGTTTTGACTTTTCTAGCTGAGGGGAGTTGTTCAGAGATTTTGATTAAAACTGTAAAATATATACTATTAATATACAATTTCTAACAGGAAAAATGTTGCTAAAGTACAAACCGTACCGGTTCACACCTCTGGACTCTCGTTTCTAATTTATTTCTTGTCAACAGCACAAAACGTATTTGGCATCTTTGTTTAATGTTCACACATCTGAAACTGCTGCTCTGGCTCTTTCCAGCAGGCACTGGAGTTACGCTCCACTGAAATTAAAGGAATTTCATTTGCTTATATCTTTGGCAACTGGACAAGAGAGTTGATAAGAGAAAGTCTTTGCCAATTGTATAATAGCTTAGTAGTGATACAGGATAGTGTATGTGAGGTACATCTGCGAATCAGCAAATGACTGAATGAAGTATATTTGTCTGCACTAAAAAAAAAAAAGCAGCAGTGTGGGTTTTTTTAAATTCACAGAATTATACAGGATCTTTTGGACGAAGAAAGAAAATTTCATTTCTGTTGTCAATTTATAGTTGAAGGAATGCTTGTTAGCAGTGACTGATAGCTATGCAAAAGAAATACGGCAACATTAAACACTACTTTGCTTCTTCAGTATTTTAGTCGTTATTCTTCTAAAAGCAAGGACTGTTTTATAATTTACACATGTAAAAGCATCATTGTTAGTAACCAAATCATTAACATCAAATGTCACATTTTGAAAAGCCAGAAAAATAATGCAGTCATTGCTTCAAAATGAAGGTTTTCTTAACTTTTACAATGCTGTAAACCGTCACTAACTCCAATGGGATCTGAACTTTTTTTTTTGTTACTTTCCCTTTCAGAGTATCTGAAGTGAATTGCGATCAGTGTTCACATTGAGAGGAGAGCTGGCTAGAAGGGAGGATGTAACTGAAGTGCAGTATTTTCAAACAAAGGTGGGGTTTTTCCATGGAAAACATTGGAAGTATGTAATATTTAATTACCTGTGAGAAACTTTATTTTATTTTTTCATCAAAGAAAGACTACTGTAAAGTCATTTAGGGGCTTGAAAAATAAGGTAGGCACTTAAAAAATATCTTTTAAGAAACAGTTGGAAAAAAAACCCCAGTTCTATTCCTTGAAAAACAAATGAACTATAAATAATGGGTTTGATGTAAAATGACAAATTACTTCAGCTGTTCTGAGCATAAATGTTGGTGTGGGCAAACAGCTCGGCTGTATGAAAATTAAAATGTGCATATTTTCAATTTAAAATGAGATCTAGAGAATATAGATACCCTCCAGACTGAAGTGCACAAGATGAAATTTGAAACATATTTATGGAAAAATGCAAATATTTTGCGCATGAATTATAATGTGGCTGTAACTCTATTGTTTATAGCTGAAATTTAAGATATGCGATATACCCAAAGTGAAAACAGTTGTGAGTGAATGGGAAATTTTTCTTCATTCCGCAGAAGTATTAGATAGATACTAACAGTCAGCAAAGCAAGCCCCTGAGTTTCCAATCCACGTCTAGAGCCATTAGTTCAAGTCAGGTTCCACCAATCTGTTTTACCATGAGCAAGGGCCACGCAAAATGTCACTTTCAACAGCAGAGTCTAAAGATTTCCATCACATAGCATCGCCCCAAGGGTAATAAATTGAAACACAGAAAGGATGCCCGTTTCTGTGTTGATTATTTAAGAAAGTTTTAGGATGATTAAAACAATTGTACTTGGTGAAATTACTTAAAGCTGGACTCAATGTAACAGAGAATTCAAGCCCTGTTAGTTTATTTCAGTTAATTCTGAATTAATTGAAACCTAAGGATGGCACTTTCCGGGAGACCCACAAATAGCAACACACAAACTAAGAGAGGTTTTTTTTCTTTTTAGTTTAAGCAGTGGTTTTAGCTAGAAACCTTAAAAAGAACAGCTCTATACTTTTAACACTGTATTATGATTTTTGTGATTTGGTGGTAATCTAACATCTACATTGGCTTCACACTTTTCTATATGCTATCTGTGACAAAAAAAGGAAACTGAGGAGATATGATGATATGAGGAAAAGAAGTGGGACACCAGATGAATCACATTTACCCGTGTCAATAATCAGAGCAGTAGTATTTATAATTGGCATAATGTTAACCCAGTTTCAGAGTGTAACTCAACACATATTTTGTTTCCTTTCTAAAAGGAACAGAAAATCCTCACCAGTATTAATTTAGTTATAGTACATTATGAACTTTTAGACAAGGAAACACATCCAAGAGTTTGGAGAGTCCTCAAAAGAGAAGCATTCATGAGAGTTCCAAAATATTTTTTTATAATCCCATTATGTAAAAGTGAGAGATTGCTGGAAACATTTTCCCTTAAAAAGGAAAAAATGCAGTCACTTTCCCTTGCAGATGGGAGGTATCAGGGAAGCAGCCTTAACCATGGAAAGGGGATGGTTTTGCTGCAAGGGGTAACATAAATCAGATGCGTCTTCAAAATTAATTCCACTACAATTTTTTGCCACTAGTTTCAGAATCTAGGAAAAATATCCCATAAATAAATGAAAATGTGGTTGTTTTCTACCTTAGGGATATAGAATGGATTAAATAAATTTAATTAGTTTAATCTGCTGCTTAAGTGGAAAACATCTCCTTGGTGGAGTAAACAGACAAACTTCTGAAACTTTGTTAAGTCGAAGTTAAGCTACCTCAAATAAGTTTCCCTTTGATTCCTTGAGAAAGAAGAAGAAGAAAAAAAAAGAGCATAGAATATTAGCCATGCTCCATGACCGCAGAGATGAAGGAATTTTTCTTAATTGTACAGAGCTGTTACCCTTTCACATCTTTTTTTGTCTTCAGATTCAGTATGCATTGAGTTTTACAATTTACTTTTTTCAGTATCGCAGTCATGTCAACTATTGACTGTCCTTGTCTCTAGTAGAGCCATGCAAGGTGGTGATGAATGTGCATATTTACCACGTCTTAAGGTTTTTCAGACAGGAGAAAATGCTATCGGAGTGCCTGTTAGGCCTATATCATAAAATTACTACTTTTTCATGAAAGCAGAAGGGGAAAATGTGAATATAACAACAAAGACATCATGTTTAGTATATGTGGAATCTTCCTCTCTGCAAAACCTACTTATTTCTGAAATTCAGATCATCCAGTATGAGAGTCCAACATTGTTGTAATTTTTGTGTGTAATTGCGATTTAAAGTTTCATGTTCTTTTAGTACTAATGAGAAACAAATGACAAAACATGTTTTGTGCTCACACACAAAAGATTTTATCTCTGAAAGCAGAATTAGGGTGATTTTCATTCTCTTACCTACTTTAGATGCTTGGGTTTTTTATATATTTGATTTTGCCTGCTTGAAATCAGCTCTAAAAGAAACTTACTGTGTTCTGTCTTCACTGTTAAATCTGGCACAGGGTACGGAATCAGTGCTGGGAAAGATTATTTCTTGCAGAAATAATGAAGCAATAGGAACTTTGCTGGTTTTTTTTCCTCTCTTTTAAAGTGGATTTGAATATATCCAGTGGTTTGAAAAGATCATATGCTGAAGTTTCCGTGAAAAGTCCCATGAGGAATTAGATGCTTATTCTTGGATTTATTTGAAAATGCCAGCTCAAGTTCATAAATTTGATCTATGGATAAGAAATCATATCAAATGCGGAGTAATTTCACTCAGGACAGCAGGAACTGTCCAGACCTAACTCACTGCAGACAACAGGAGATACAAAAGAGGAAAGACAGACAGTGATTCAAACCTATCATTCAGGAGTATTGATGGTACCGTCTGCTTAAGAAGCAGTTTTGAAACATTTCTATGAGAATCCTTTCAAGTGTAATATTTCTCGATAGATTAGTCACTGTGACTGTTAGCCACAGTCCCACTCCTGTTATTGTTTTAGTCCATGATTTCATTTCTCTTCCGTCTTTTTTTGCTTCTCCTTTTCTCTGTACAAGTTTCTCTTTGACTTCCCTTTTTTACTGAGGGTTCACTTATGCTCGTTCTCAGGACAATTCTACTGCGTTACAAAATGTGTTTAATCATGCCTGCCAAGTCGGTACCAGCTGTGTCTCCAGGTTACCTGGATCCACCTGACCATGTAGAAGCTGTTTTGATTTCAATGATTCTTAATCTCCTAAAAAGCCTTTGCAGATCTTCATCAAAGATACTACTGCGTAACTAAAAGTTGGCTTTAAATTGACTGTCACAGAATAATGAGCATTGCCACTGTGGGAATGTGCATTGTTCTGCCTAAAGTGTGTTGACATTGGCACAAGCTTTTGTACTGTGAAATCACACTTATTGACCAGCTCTGGGTGACTTACACTTGCTGCCTTGTGAATCTTCCATCAGCACTGTTAGATGATCATTCTTCTAAACTACATGACTTGTATGTGATAGTGTTGGCCTGTGGTATCGGTAATACTAATTAAATGACATTCTGATAACCTTTTCAAATGGGTTCATTTTGATTCACAGAGAAAATAGCACTGCTGAAGTTTGCATCTCGCATGGCTGATGCCTTTCTGACTGAGCAACACGGATGATCAAAATTCACTGCTTATCATACTCTCCTCTTAAATTCCAAGTTATTTTTGTATTTGTATTTAAATTCTTGAGGTAAATTTATATTAAAAAAATTATTGCTGGAAAAAAGCCTGAAAACTCAACTACATAATTCCAGAGTGTAAAAAACCCAGACACAGATGTTGCAAGCTCCCACTTTTATTTATGAAAATTTAAAAAATAGCTAAGGAGCCTGGAGAACTTTTGGAAGTGTGACTAAAGAGTTGTGATGTTGGCAATACTGCACACAGTCCTAGAAAAGCTCTGAAATGGTTACTCGGAATGGAACACAAGTAAAGGTTAAGAATTGGAAGACAGAGGTGGAGTGATGAAGACTACGTCTCGGCAGAAGCTACTGGTGTAACCATGGTTTTGTGAGGAAGCAAGTCTTGCAATTGTCCGAAGCAAATGAGGAAATCTTGTAAACGTGCTTTAAAGAAATGAGGAATCATAACACATACAAGATGTTTGACTTCTCTGCCTCAGAGCAAGCTGACATTTTGATCCTTCACAGTCTTCCTTGTTGGCATCATTTGGGTTAAGGATATTTTAGGACAAGAAAGATCCTTAATACCTCTCTTCCCTCTCAGCATAGTATGAAGAAGTCAGAGCTAGTAACACATTAGGTGGCTTTGGGGAAGACTCTAGCTGTAACATGTAAAATATGTGATGTAATTATATATATATCTCCTAAACATATGTTTTCTCATTTCTCTCTTCGCAATAGCTAATGTAATTGGGAGTCATAGTATAAAGAATATAATCTTCTTGGGGTCAATGCAAATGTGCATTTGAGTGACTAAATGCCCTAACTGGGTATGGAGTACTCTACCTTTATTTTGCCCCTGTGTCTGATCTAGCCTGAGGTGTAGAAAGGCAAGTGAGGGTCATTCTGTTCCTCATTGCTGCACAATACTAGTGGGAGGTGTTTGGCAATAGAGCTCTAAGGGCATGTTTGACTTCACAGTGTTGACAAGGGTCATGGCTTTACTGTGAATCAACCTAGATGCACAGGTACCTTGTTCATCTATGTAAAGCAGGAAGGAAAGCGCAATTGCTTTCCAGTGTTTTGCAGAAAACAATAAACGCAGCTTTAAATAGACAAAAATGCAACTAATGTGTTTATGAAAATACTGAAACTGCCCTGATTAGTGTTTAGAAGGTTAAAAATGGTTTCAGCTCTGCTTAATCAAAAATATATTTACCAATTTCTTTCATAGCAGTATGCATTATCTAAATATTACTACCGGAATATTCTGTCATTCTTGCCAATTTGCTGGGTTCTGTCGTGTTGCTGATGAACAGTGACAAAAACTGCAGCTCCCTTAGAGACTCCTGGTATATTTGAGCTTTTGCCTGCTTGAAAGTGCTAGAAGAATAAATCATGTGAATCTTCCTCTAAACCTGGTCATTATGTCCCACAAACAATGTCTGTATTCTAATATACAAATGTGATACTTTGAATTGCTGCCGATGGCAATTGGCTTAGATGCACTGGCAAAGTTAGTTGTAAGCGCAAGACTTAAATTTTAACAATGGATTGTAACTTCATTAAACATGAAGTAGCATATCCCTGGCTATCATTTTATTTACAGCCAGTTCCTAGGTGAAGGATGCCCAACTTTATGGCCACATTTCAGAATACCAGAATCCCTTATTTCCCTTAGGGGAGATGTAGAGCAAAGAATTAGGAGACCTACTTCTGTGGTTCTCAGAGCCCCCAAACCATGTGCTGCCTGGGAATAGCCCTGGGCCAGCACCCCAGGTTCGAATTTAAGCATGTGGGTCAGCCTTCATTACCTGGTTGCTTACAGTCACATCCTTTAAAGTTGTGGCAGCTTTCACAAAGCTTGTCAAGCAGCTCCTGCTTTTTCTGCTACTACGAAGAAGCTGGGAGTCCTGATGGCTCAGTGCAGCTTGGTTTCCCAAGAAAATTCTGTTATGGTACTGCTACTTCAGATAGTGCCAGCATGGTCCTACGTCTGGTCCTATTGAAGATGAGTTGTGCAGCTTTGCAAGCTGACTACATTGACCTTTATGTTAGCCAAGGTGTATCAGTTCTTTCTCCATGTAAACCACCTTTTCTCTTCAGGCCCTATTAAGGGGGCGGACATTGCAGCAATAGTGACTTGCTTTGGGTTGGGACTGCCTAGCTATGTCATTTGCTTAAGGCAGCCAACTCCTACACCTGACAAAGTTTTTCTATTGGAATCAAATGAAACAGGGCAGTAAACAGCCAAACAGTACGTCAGCAGTCAGAAGTAAATATGACAAACTCTGCTTTAGCATATTGAGGTTAGTACTGCTGTTCTACCGAGAAACAGATTAGAGTAAGTGCAGAACAGTGCAGTTTGTCACCTGCCTGTGTTGTCTGTGAAATGCCACAGCCACTAAAAAGCGCGGGAGGGACATTGCAGCAGCATGAAGGAGAGACAGAAGAAACAGAGGACCTGGCAACTGGACACTAAAGAGCCTGGCAACTGCGGATAAGCAAATACTTATGAAGTTAATCTATGCAGAAGTATCATGAGACAGGAAGTAGGGCTGGCACGCTACAGAATTTATTTAGTATGTCATTTTTTGTTTTGCTTCTAATTCCTCTTTGGATCTTAGAGCTACATTTTCACAGAGGCAGAGACCTGCCCATCGGTGCGGGAATGCGCTGACTCTTGTGCACTTGCGCTCCGAAGCTTATAGACTTCCTTCGCTGCTCGTGGGTTCTATCGTGCCTGCAGATAAAACTGAAGGCACAAATGTTCTTTTTTGGATGCAGAGGTACTGAGCCACTACTTTTCAGTCAAAACCATGGTCCTTGCTGAACAGATCTAACAGAAGAAATTCCACTCACTTCTACAAATCTGACTTTTTGCAGGACAGCTGCAAGGTGGGCAGAAATAGAATTGCCTCTGCCATATAGCTAGAATGTAATGTGCCATCTCTGTTTAAAAAAAAATTCTCTTACAAAGTCTGCTGTCCCTTAATAAATATAAATAGTGATAATGATAAAAAGCTTGATGTAATTACGCTTGATCCTGTTCAAAGCTTCTTTCTGTTGACAGAAACATGAAAGACTTGGTAGCTACAGGAATGCAGGTTTTTTAGATTCTTTCAAAAGCATTGCAAAGGGGGAGGAATAAGCGAATAAAAAGGGAGACACATTACGGATTTCAACCACAGAAGTCAACACTGGAGTATTCAGCCCCAGGAAATTCAAAGAAGGGGGGATCTACTGTGAATTTAAGAACACTGTGGTTAAGCTGTAGTTTATATCTTGTGGCATTCAAGTAATCTAGTTAGAAACTGTGTTTTCTGTGCTTAGCAGAAAACATAAGAAAAAAACGTTTTGCTTTGTGCTTTGTAATGTTGAAAGCATTAAGATCCGTAAACAATAGTATGGTTTAATCAAGTTTTACAATTAACTCCTAGAATTATTCCAGAAGTTCCCAATGTTCTGGCAATGTTTCCCCTTTCTCATTTGCACCCACAATCCTCATGACATTCTCTCTAGTCTCATCCAATGCACACAGGAGTCGCCGCAGAGATCACCGTTTCTCTGATCACAGTTCTTCACTGGTGAAACTGCTTTTTAGTATGAACTTAAGGTTTTTGGTAAACGTATACCTAGTATCAGCTATAGCCTTTTGATATCAACAGGAGTCATTCCACTAAAGTAACTCTGGGATGGTATCTTTTAAACTTCTTACAGTCTTGAAGGCATCTGTATTTTTGCCTTTTGTGTTTTTATTGCAAAGCCAAAGGTATGTGGTGATTTATGTTTCATGGAGAACACATTTGATTCACATACAGCAGGATGTCAAAATATCCATGTTGTAAGGTTAATAGCGCTGTTGTCCAATTCAGATATGCTCTCATTTGTTCTGTTATGTTTATCATGCAGCGTCTCTAGTGAGTATCTCTTCTGGAACCTTCTCAGATGCTTTGGTCAGAGGCATTTGCAAACTTTGTCAGCACCATTGTCAAGAGCACGGATCTTAAAGAAATGTCATTTCATTGTTAAACTGCTTACAACAAGTACACAGTCCAACATGTTTATAATAGTCCATATTTGACTGAATTTTTTTTGAAGTTTACATTTATAAGTAAGGAATTGGTATGTTGGGAAACTTGCTGCCAAACCTTGACTTGCAGCATTTCCTGGCACACAACAGTATCAATGTTTGACAGAAGTCCATTCTGATTTTTTTCTCAAAGTTCTGACAGTTCGTATAAAATGCTTTACAAGCTTACTTTGTCTTAAGGTTGCACATCTCTTTCTTGGTCACATGATTTGCTATTTTACATTTACGTGTAAAACACTTAAATATTTGCTGGCATAAACTTCCCTAAAGAATCTGTCCGAGTCTACCAAAGCAAACATATTATGGGAAAAAAAAAAAAAAGTTGTGTATTTCCAGTAGAGAGGGTTTTTTTCCCCATTAGCATTTGTTCTATTGTATCTCTGGTCTGAAGCAGGTGTTCTGAGAGGGTCTAATTCTTTGCTAAATGAGGATAGTAGTTATTATCAGCCCAACCATAGCTTTATTTTTGCTGTGAACAATGTAGTTAAATGCATCTTAAATGTTTTCATGAAGAGAATCATTTCAATATTATTGTTAACAATTGGTCATTGCTTTATATATTTTATATATGTGCAATGCTACAGTCTTGGGGAAGAGTGG
>NW_009196576.1:0-9379 GCF_000690835.1 Fulmarus glacialis | reverse complement strand
CAGCGAAGAGTGTACCTGTCTAAACCGAGGCAGTGTCTAAACAGAGGCAGAGGCAAAGTCCTGCACCTGGGACGGAGCAATTCTGTGCAATAGCACAACCTGAGGACAACTGGGTGGAAAGCAACTTTGCAAGGACTTAGGGTCCTGGTGGACAGCAAGTTGAACATAAGTCAGCAGTGTGCCCATACTGGGCTGTATTACACGTGAGTGTAGCCAACAGCTTGAGGGACATGATTATTACCCCTCCGTTTGGTACTTGTGCAACTTCATGTGGAGTGTCGTGTCCAGTTTTGGGCTTCCCCAGTACAGGAAAGACAGTGACAAACTGCAGCAAGTCCTGGACAGGGCCCCCAAGACGGTCAGGGGGCTGCAGCATGATGTATGATGTGAAGCTGAGGGAACTGGGTTTGTTCACTCTGCAGAAAAGAAGGCTAAGGGGAGATCTTACTGATGTCCACAACTGCTGTCTACATCAGAGGATGTAGAGAAGACAAGCTCAGGACTCTTCTTGGAGGTGCACAGCGATAGGACAAGAGACAACAGACACAAGCTGGAACACTGGAAATTCCAGTTAGATATTAGGAAGACCTTTTGCTCTGTAAGGGTGGAACAGATTTGGAGATACTCAAAACCCAAGGAACAAGGTCATAATCAATCTGGTCTATGTTGGCCCTGCTTTGGGGTTGGGTGGGGTGTGTTGGATCAGGTCACCTCCAGACCTCCAGCCTACATAATTCTGTGATCCTGTGATTGAATCAATTATTGCAAAATGCCTGCAGATGAATAAATAAGCCAGAGAAACGCCCCGGCCATCCTGTGCTCTGACCAGACATGGAAGTAAGCCTACACAAAATATGGATACCCTGATACAATTTACTCTCTGCTACGACTAAACTGTGGCTTTCTCTGTATTGTTGGCCAAGTATGTCCTTCACAATCAAAACACCCTCCCTCATATGGATTATTTTGTAAAGGCTTGTTATTTGCCATCTACATTTTTCACTTCTGCGATCCTTCTCACTCTCCGTGGTCTTTATACTGTCAACAAGAGTAACTCAGCTGATTAATATGAATGATGTATTTTCATTCTTCATTCCACATCACTATTTAGTATTTTAAATGAAACTTGTATCACATATCTATTAACGTTATGCTGGACTTCTTTACTCAGTCCTACTCCATCATTACGGTCCTCAGACCAGTCTGCTGTCTGCTTGGACCACGTTTATCTCCAAGTTGAGTACATCGTGGGGCTGGGGGGTGTGGGGAGGTCGGGGGGTCTGTTCCTGTAAGCCTTCAATGACAGCTTAAAGGCAGCAACACTGCAATTGCACTGTTTCCAGAGAATATGCTCTGGTGAATGGCTGCAGCAGGAAATAAACAACCTGAAAGGTTATCAAACAAAAAAGGAGAATCATACAGATTATGATTCATTAAGAAGATATTAAAGGTTAAAAAACTGGGTTGCTGAACTAACCCTAGACATAAAATGTTACTTCTTGCCTTCTCATACTTAGTTTTCCCATGCCACCAATTCTGCACTGCTGAGATCCTCTTCTGCCCATAAAACTCTTTCCTGATAGATTCAGACACTGATCCTCTATAAATCTTTGGCATTTATTTGATTAAGTACTCCAAGAAGAGCTATATGCCTTGCCTCAGGTACTTTTATAATCTTCTTGACGAACACATCAGCAGCTAGGGATCAGCAAAAGTAAACTCTCAGGTCATGCTCCATCAAGGCCCACCAGTGGTCCATCAGGCAGTTCATGCAGGGTGAGAACTGGAGTGGAATTTGCCATTAGAGGACAAGGGAAAAGCTCTACCAGGAAACAGACAATGACTTTGCAAGAGGTGCCTCTGTACAACAGTGAACACATTCTTCTGTGTTGAAACTGCCATGCAAATATTGCTCTAAGAAGAAATACCTTGTCTAAATGACTGGGGTGATGGGAATAAACTGTGTTGATTTGCATTTGCACCATAGGGGGACCAAAGACCCTCAGAAAGCTGCAAATCCTTCAACCTGTGCACTACCAAAACGTTAGCACTAACGACAGACCTTTTTCAAGTCACGTACAGGGTAAAGGAAGAGAAAAAACAGCGGATGAGAGGAACGTAGGCTGAAAGCACAGAAGAAAAGAGCCAAGGAAAACAGAAGTTAGGTAACTCTCAGCCAGTCAAGAGCATAATTACATATATTGGGAGATTCAAGCATGGACACGTAAGCCGAATTATTTGTGCCAAGCCTGAACTGGGTTTGGAGCTGTGTTGAAGCTAACGTCCACAGCGACAGACCCTGAGAAAAGCCAGCTCTTGCAACAAGCCCGTGGCCTGGCTAAGAAGCATTGTCAATAAACTGGAAAGTAAGGGGTGGCTCAAATGTAAAAGTCAAGCCAGGAGCAGGGTCGGAGGCTGGACCAAGGGGAGGGAGGCTGGAAACTGGAGCCCAGGGCACGGAGTAGCAGGCGTGGGGCTGCCTCGGGAGGAGGCAAGGGATGCTTCAGGACAGCGGATCCAAAGAAAGAGAAACACACACATATATCTTCACAAAGAGGGACAAAACTTTCCTGTACTTGGTAACTGGGCTCCTATGACATATGCAAAAGATAAATTTCCAGGCAGATCTCATATGACTGAGGAAGCTATTGAACAAACATGTACTGCCTGGAGCTCTTCTGTTTTCTGGTAAGTTGTAAGGTCTATCCATAACTAGAGGGCTGGATATGAGCTGTTAGTACAGAAAAACAGGAAGACAGTGGAGGATTCACTGTAACACTTTTTTCCCGAGAAATATAACACAACGTGCGCTATAGCAGCATCAGAGTGGTTGAAGACTGACCTAATGTAATATCTTTGAATTTTGGCTTTACTCCATGCACTGTATTCACATAACTCATGGAAAGAGCAAACAAAATTCATGCCTCGCTAGGAGGATTCCCTGTAATGAAGACTTTGGCAGGTAGGACTACATGTACTGAACTGATTTATTTTCTGAAGCCTGATTTAAAAGCTTAAGACCCAAGCCTGTAGCTATGACAGCTGTAATTGATTTCACTCGTGACACCTTACACCTAAAATCATTTGCTGTCCTAAAAAAACCTGACTAGACAGACTTCGAAAGTTCATGGAACTGTCACTCTTACAAGACTAATGCACACCTGAACACACCTGATGTAATTTTTCTCTGGAAATATCAAAAAAGGCAGCAGATAACATGGGGAATGAATTACAGCTAATATTTATATGCAGAATTACTTTACTAATAAGATTTGTTGGAATGTAATTTAAGACCTGCTGAAATAATTAATGTTCATCTTTCTACTGTAAAGCCTTTTACAGTTTACTTTCAGCTTAAGGTTTAATCAAAAGATTAAAAACTTTAAGCAGCCGTTTCTTTTGCCTGCAAAGATGCCTGAAGACATTACATACACAGAAGTGCACTATGTATATGTCATGGTTTAACCCCAGCCAGCAAATAAACACCACGCAGCTGCTTCCTCACCCCTCACCTCCGGTAGGATGGGGGAGAGAATCGGGAGGGCACGAGTAGAAAAACTCACGGGTTGAGATAAAAACAGTTTAATAATGGAAATAAAACAAAATAGAACAGTAATAATA
Organism: Fulmarus glacialis; assembly: GCF_000690835.1. Taxonomy (NCBI): domain Eukaryota; kingdom Metazoa; phylum Chordata; class Aves; order Procellariiformes; family Procellariidae; genus Fulmarus; species Fulmarus glacialis. The sequence goes on along the minus strand of NW_009196576.1, from coordinate 5,758 downwards.
ACAATGGTAGCAACAACAATAACAGAATATACAAAGCAGGCGATGCACAATGTAATTGCTCACCACCCGCTGACCGCGTGTCGTGAACCAGGAGAGAGCCCCTCCCAACCCCCCCCAGTTTTTATACTGAGCATGACATCACATGGTATGGAATACCCCATTGGCCAGCTGGGTCAACCGCCCCAGCTATGCTCCCACCCTCCCAGCTTTCCCTGCACTTGGCAGAGCATGGGAGGCCAAAAAGTCCCCAGTGCAAGCACCACCCAGCAACAACCAAAGCATCAATGGGCCATCAACGCTCCTCTCATACCAAACCCAAAACACAGCACACCCCCCAGGCTACTGGGAAGAAAGTTAACTCTGTCCCAGCCGGAACCAGGACAGTATAGTACAGAAGTCCTACCAAGTCAAGTCATCCAAGAGGGCACAAACATACAGTAATCTACTGCACAGCGTATTTTTGCTGATTGACACCACTTTTAATTTGCTTAGTAGAAATTATTATAGAAGATTGAGCTCATAATGAGAGACTGGGCTCATAATGAGAAAATACCAGCTATATTACAATACTAAGCTTATCAGTAAAGAAGAATAATGAACATACGTTGTTCACCTACCCATTTTTCTGGGAACTCAGACGGATCCAAGAGTTTCCAAGACAAAGGGAAAAAAAAAATTATTGATGTCAGTTAATATTAGTTCAGCTTGTGTACGTGCATTCTTGTTTGAAATGAAAATGTTTCCGTAACTTTTCTGTCTATGCCTTTATCGAAGTACCTGTCTTAGCTCTCGTTCCAGTTTTGCAGCTCTGCTTTCTGAAGCAGGATTTCCTCTCAGTTATATTGATAGTCATTTGGCAACAGGGGCATGAGCAGAATTATCAGGAATGTATGCACCTCATGAACATCAATGACAACCACGTTAAAAATAATTAATATCTGTATTTTTAAAGTCTAAAAAGGCCCATATGGTGATGAGACTACGTAGCTAGCTAAATCTGTATCGCCAAATACGGAGAGAGAGATATACACACACACACACACACATATATTTGGAGGTGGACTTCCCTCCTCCAAGCCAGAACATCTTCTAAACCCCAAACCATTCAAAAAAGCAAAGATAAATTACTAATACCAAAAGTTAGTGGCAAATCTTGAAAATGTGTCTTGGTGCCTAGCTCCAACAGAAGTTAAATAGGAGATACCTAAACAAGAGCTAGATATCCAATGCCTTTGGGCTTAAAAGCTATTGATCATATGGCTGGCACTTGGCAAGTAACTACTGGCACTTGGAATATCTTCTGTAGAAATGAGGGATGTGTATTTTTCTTGACAGGAATCTGAGAAATGAGTAAGACTGAAAAGATCAGAAGCAGCATGGAGCACCCCCCCTTGCTGCTTAGCATGCCTAAGGAATCTGTATCTCTATGTTTGCTTCTGCTTGCAGTTTTAGACCATTGTTTTTCCTTTATTCTGTGAAATACAGCAGCTTTATTCAAAATAAAGCCAGTACTGTAGAAGGAAGAGGCCACTGCATCCAAATGTATGCCAGTGAATTGCAGAGAATAATCTATTCTTCATTTCTTCATTGTTTTACATCTTCAACCCCAGAAATTAAAACTTACTCTGTGATATTAAGATACTAGCTAAAGTGTAGTGCTGTGCAATTTAAGTTTAAAGTCATATAGTTCCTCCCTGTGTGTTTTTGAAAAAGGAAAAATTATGTTCTCCTATGAGAAAATAATGTTTGCTTAACAGGCAGCCATCAAAACTAACAACAGGGGAAATTCTTGTGCTATCATGACAGTGCGTGTCTGGTTACCCTACTTCACTTGAGCCACGCTTTCCAGATTTTCATTTTGATATAGAAATAGTACAGAGCAACGTTTCTTTGCAGTGTAAAGTAAGTAAACAAAATAGCTGACCACAGGCTAACCTTAAAGGCTTCAGTTCATCCAGGTAGTTGAGGACTTGCCTAAGTAGAAACCTTTAAATATGCGAGTTGATCCAGCAATCCAGTTGATTGAGCAACACATTTAAGCACTTAATAAATATCCTGAAAGAATTAGAGCCACACGCAACGTAGCCTGATGGAAATAATACCGAGCAATGGTCAGCTGAGCAGGCTTACTGAAGGTGATGCAGCCTTGGTTGTAGCAATTCAAATCCGTAAAAATTTAAGATTAAATACAGTATACGTAATCATTTAACACAGACAAGAAAGCAAAAAAAAAGGATCAGTAATCTGTTCAGCTTACGGTGAATAAAGCAAAGTAAACCCCTGTACAGGAGCCCTCAGAATACTGTAGATATAAAAGAATTTAAGGAGAAACAGGCCTTACTTTTTCCTTTCTCTGCCCAGGCTTAAATCAAAATTGTAACAACCAGGAAAATGTCACCCTGACACTGGCAAATAGCATTAACTATCCAAAGAACACAAACAAAAAAGAGTGAACAAAGGTACCATCAGTCATATGTACATAAAACTAAAGCCTCTGGCACATCTTCAGCAGACAAAACTTCCCTTTTTGGGGGCTTCAGGATTACAAACATTATCAGCCAGTACAAAACTAAAGTCACTTGTCAAGCTTTGTAAAGAACTTGATGCTGTGATGCATTCAGCTTCACGGTTGTGCCTGTATCAAACACCAGACTAGAGGGGACGTCTTTATATTCCTTTTGCAATTTACCACAGTCTTTCTTTGGGCCCCAAAAATGCACCTGCATCATCTCCATTCTGTAAATGAGCTGCAACACACTTGTGAATCCTGGGGTTCGCAGGCAGACATTTTTCCCTTGATATTGCTTCATGATTTCTTACTACCACATCCTTCTTGCCCTTTTCCATTTTTCACTCCCCTGAACCTACATCACAGGCCCTGCCCGGCATTTAGCCACTGCCATTTTTTGTGTCGGCCCTCCCAGATTGCCATCTTCCCACGATGCGCTTCTTTCAGATGTACTGTTGTGATCTAAGAGGACAACTCACAGACGTGGGCTGAGGAATCCTGAGTCAGGCCTTGAATTTTGCTATTTGATACAATAATGAGTGATCAAAAAAAAAAAAAGCAAAGCGTCTCTGAGAGCGAGTGAGGGATTTGCCCATGCTCCTCTTTTTCTGGTTACTAATATCAAATGGTTCAAGCCACAATATTCCAGGAGATTTCATCCCGAGTCACCAAAGATGCTAAAGGATTCACTGGTCCACATTTTCAATTCTGTTGCGTGAAATCTCCAAAGCGTTTTATGTTTGTGATGGAATTATGAGAAAATCTTCTAAGAGAGGCATTGGACTGTGCTGCTATGAACACTGTGCTGTGGACAGGCAATTTGTTGTTTCTTAGTAAAATATGAAAAAAAAGGGAACAAAATTTTACAATAATTTGCATGACTGCTGTCTTGCTCATCTTTCACCTGCTGCTGGTGTACAGCAGAGCTCCCAGCCGACTAATGTCAAATTTGAACAAACGTAAACCAGTGCAAATTTAAACAGGTGTGGTCACTATCAAAATGGTATTTGTGAAGGAAATACTGTCTTACTGATTTAGCGGAAAGGTATTAAACAGCCTTTTCCACCGCCTGCAAACCTCGTTAGGGATTCTAAGGGTCACCCATCCTGCCTAGACACACACACGTAAAATCTCAGACTGGAAAAGAAAGACAACACATCTAACACTTCAGCAGAACAGAAAGTAAACCAAGTCCCGTCTCATTAGTCTTGCTTACGCTGTTCTTCAGCGTTTCTCTACACCCATTTCCATGTCCAGTACGGCGACTGACGACCTGTCTGTTGTGAGCTCGATAAGGAGGAAAGAGGAAGCTGCAGCCAAACAAAAACCTGCACTGAAGCGAAACCAGCGAGCTGCCTGCACGCACCAGTAGGCACGCCACTGTCTCCACTTCGCAAAAATAAGCTGATAGACAGATGGACATACATCAATGGATGTATCTAAATGTATGTGTGCATGTATTTTCTTTTCATTTGACAAGTAAATCAATCCTCACCCACTGCAATACATAAAATTAATCTGGCCGCATATGCTACATACAGATTAGCAGGCACTTCATCCCAGCTCTTTAAAATAACGCTAATAACCATTTAAAAACCTTCTAACACATCAATTCGCAGCTATTCATAAAACACAACCTAATAAATACACAGCATTTGTGTGTCTGAAATGTGTGTAACGCGTAACGCCCACAGGATCCTTGACTGCCTTTATCTTCCCTTCCCTTGGGCCAGCGTCGCCTGTTTCTAGCAGCCCTTTCTGGCTGTACGAATCAGCTTTGGCCGTGATTTCTCATCTACAGGCTCGCTGGCAGCACGTTGCAGGAACAACTGAGACCTCACGCTGTGGTTGAGCTGTAACCACATCAGCAAAGTAGTTATTTTTAATTTTAAAATTAAATCCTCATTCTTTCTGATTTTATTTCCTAGCTTATTAACAGTGGCTCTTAAATGGCATTCATCAATTATTTTTACCTGCAGTAAATGCACTCTAAATTATTCTTAAATCTGTGCTTGTTCTTACTGGCAGTAATGCAGTTTAACAGCGAGATCAACACACGCTTTGTGCACACCTCCCTCCAGTGGACGCAAAGCCTTGGAAAATTGGCAAAATACAGCAAGGGAATTTCTCTAGGGAGACACAAATATTAAGGATAACTAATAAAGAAGGAATGGTGCTAGCTGTCCTTATAACATCAGCTCAAGGTTACCAGAAAAAGTAATGGAGATCTAGTGAAATGCTAAAAATAAAAGAAACAGACGACCGACTTGAGAAAAACATTTTATTGGATTTATAAACATTTATTTCATTGCTAAACAGAGGCCTCTTAACAACATAGTCCTGGAGATTTACTTTGTGAACCTTAAGGGAGTGGTTTGGAGAGAGCAAAATGTGTCATAAATTAATTTTCAAAAAGCTATCCTCCTTGAGAAAGCCCGCTGTAAATTTTTCACCTGAAGGTTTGAATCAGCTTCACTGCACGATGGAGGTAGGGAATGCTTTGGTGCCCCAGCATTGCTCTTGGTGAAAGATAAACTCTAAACAAGACTGACTTAACAATACGAGCATTTAAACTAGCATAACCGCATCAGCACAGCTCCCCATCTGCAAAGAGAGTCTGGTACAAAACTGTGAAGTACGCTAGTATCAAAACTGTGTGAGTGCAGCTGCATCCAGGGAGGAGTTGGCACAGGCCATGACCCCCAAGGTTAGGACTGTCCCACATACGCTCGGCAAGCAGCCAGGCAGACCCATCAGCAGCAGCGCCCCGGCCTCTGCAATCTCCCCTTCTGCCGTAGCTCTGTGGCACTCCAGGAACATCACCCTGCGACTGGGGCATAGCACGGCGCTACCCTGCACACTGGGATACATGGCTCAGTTGGCACTAGCTGCTGTGCCCATTCACCTGCTCCACTTCGAAAAGCTGATGGGCTGTTGGCAGCAGGGCTGTGCAAGGAGAACGGTACTTGCATACGGACAGCAGCTCCTGCCACCCCTCATGATCCTCCTCAGCCCTCTGGCTGCTCCCCAGGAGGCACAGGCGCCTGCAAAGGGCTACGTCCCACAATCCTTTTACCCCTGCCATCAAAAAGTTAAACTTCTCTGGAAGAAGGTTAGCGTTTTTGAAGTGCCTTCACAAACCGCAGATTCACGCTCATCCGTTTCAATGAGACCATACAGAACACAACGGTACACGTTACTGTTAGGTGAGAACACCACGGAACACGGCATTTCGGCGGCGCAGTTAAG